>NC_092820.1:168864952-169057452 GCF_023375885.2 Dermacentor andersoni
GGATAGCAGGAATCGAGGGGCTCGATATTGGTTATTTAGATATGTTGTGCACGCATGCAAGATTGGCCCTGGGGGTGTTATCCAGCTCCACTCGCGGCTCCATTCTCTACATTCATCATCTGTTTCGTATGGTTGTACATAGCGCCAGGCTGGAGATATCTACCTCTAAAAAGTGCTATATGTAAGTATATTGGCGTTTCGTGCATGCAGTGAGGTTTTATTTTTTATTTTCCTTTTTGAGTTGATGCATGCATAAAACCGCGAATGCATTGCGCAGAACCTGCTGGCGACGCAAATCACCGAGACTGCAGGATTACGTCTCGGGATGTTTATACGAAGTGGACCTGCCTCGACTGCTGACAGCGTTGATTGTCACAGTTGAGACAGGTGAATTATTTATCATCTTTCGTTGGTTAGGCTATTTAATAACAACTGTATGGAGAGGTTGGTGCTTACATATGTGGCGTCAGCTACTCCTGCTCTCTGACATGACAGTTGGAATGATACTGCTCATAACAGAACAACGATTAGAAGAAAAAAAGAACACAGGAACATAACTTCTATATTTCGCGTACAGAAAAATATAAAAATTCAAACAATACAAATGTTCGCAAAACGAATGCATTTGGGCAGTTGCAAATAACGTCACGTTATGCAGATCGTATTTTCTTGTTCAAGGAATGCCCATCAGCATGGTTGACATGGCAGGGAGCCTCTGGCTCTCAAAACCTCCGTGGTGGCACAATCGCATTATCTGCCACGGGCTCTTTTAAAAGGACATCTGTATCTTTTTTTGAAAAGGAAGATGGTACGCGGGCCTCGCGTGCTGACATCGCGCTCGGCGCGAGTCACGTCAGTGAGCTGGTCCTAATTATTTTTTATTGGCTTTGGGACTCCGATACAACATCTTGAGTCTTAAGATACGTCAGCTGATAGCTTGAGTTGGGCATGACTGATACCACAAAGTCACAGCATGTTCTCACACTGCACACTGGTCTGGTTCGGTTTCCTTTTAAATATGACTATAGCACACAATGCTAGTATTGGTCAAGAAGTCGGATGTAATCATAAGAAAAAATTAGTACGGTCCATGGAAGGAAAATAAAAATTTTCTGAAAACATTAAAATGTAAGGAAGATAACGTAATGTGCAAGAGTGCAAACGTAGGCTATAATAGTTGGTTGAACATCATTCCGAAGAACAGCGCTAGACATGTAATATGAGCGAAACAGACGCTTTCTGTCAAACGGTGGGTTATTTGCGGGGAAAAGCTCGCATATGTACATGAAAAGGGCGGAAGCTAATTTGCTAAGAATTTAATAAGGAAGTCGCCTTAAATAATGATAGCCGTAAACTGGAACATCCACTTGTCATATGAGAGTTTCACCAATTATACCTTAATAAAGAACTTGAAGCCATTCAGTATCGCGCTGTAAGGTTCATCAAGTCATTATATTCGTATACTATGTCCGCATTGCGTACCTAACCACGCAGTCCATCCGTCGCTTTCCGTCGTCACATTGCTGTAGCAAATCGTTGTTTCACAGTTGTTTTATCTGTTCTTGCTCTCTGCACCGCTCACTTTATATCGCGCCGCTTTCGCTCATATACCTGAACGGGTGAGTCATCCCGTCCAGATTGCCCATCCATGTACCCACACAACTTCATTTTTCTTCCGAGCAGCAGAGACTGGAACGACCTTCCCCACATTTGTTACGGCCGACAGTTGCAAAGCGTTATTCATATAAATACCGTCATTACTTATTTTTCCACTTGAACATATGTGTTTAGAGTACGTTAACATGCTTTCATTTCATTAATATGTACTATTGACTGTGCTTCTTTTTTTATTTAAGGTCTGCGTTCACTGTACTACTATGTTTACATTTAAATGTACTTATCTGTCCGAGATTGCTGATGTATTTGTATTATAATAAATGTGTTAGCAGTGTATTGATTAAACCTACCCCTGTAACTGTGATGAATCTTATGAAGCCACATCTAAAGGTTACCCACGTATCAAAAAAGAAGTTGCTAGCCTGAAGCAAATGGTTAGGGACAGCTCATCTCATAGTGAATCTTCTGAAAAGATCTGGCGTCGATGTCATCATCGACGGAAGCTTACAACGCAAGGTGCAGTTTATGCAGAGATTGTGCCAACGACATTAGCTTCTAGTACAAGCAGACCCGAGATCCCAAAATGGCTTCAAACGGAAAAGTCTTCCTCTGGCGGAGACTGGCCAGTGCTGCTGAGCACCCATCCTTCGAAGGAGTCTACACGCTTGATGCCTCCACCGAGTCATTCCGATGCTACATTCCCCAATCAATGTCATCAGAGTAATGCTGGACAGCATCGAAACTGCATCCGCTCGAAGGGGACTACAAGTGACTTGCTGAGCCCAGTCCTAGCAATCCACGAGTGAACCATGGCTAACAATCACCAGTCATTTCGCAAGGAGATCAGAGATGCATCGATTATTCAGTGGAACGCCAGAGGTCTAAGATCTCGCATTGCTAATTTTCCCCAGTTGGTGCATGTTAACCGATCTCCACTCATCATTATCTGTGAACCAAAATTATCTCATCCAATCAGATTATCCGGCTACGAGTCAATTACGTCCTCAAGCAACAACGAAAGTAGCAAGGTTGTTGTCTTCATTCGCCGTGAGATTATTTACGTCGTCCAGCCTGTGCAACCTCATGAAGACAATCAGTATGTCTGCCTGATCGTGAAAAATAGAAAGTTCGCTTTTGCACTCGTAGGCGCAAAGTCATCACGCCCGTTTGACATCAGAAGACTAGAAGACATAATAAAGGCATATCCTGGTCCTTTAATTGTCACAGGGGAGTTTTAAGGCCCATCACATTATTTGGGGAAGCTCAAGAGTTAACGCAGTGGGACAAAGACTCGCTTTATTTATCTCCAATCATGACCTCTTGCGGCTGAACGACACCAGTCCTTCATTTCTACGGGGTGCAGTGTACAGCAGCTGGCTGGATGTGACCTTTGTATATCGCCGCTTTGCCACGCGCGTTAAGCGGTTTTGGGACATTGAGACACATGGGAGCGACCACATCCCCACTTACCTTAAGATCGACGGGGTGTCCAACACTCATCTGGCTAACATACTACGAAGAATAGATTGGACGGTGTTTAAAGACCTACTGGAGGACGCTTGTCAGAAAGGTCTCTCCTCTGGACTGCGAGAAGCTATAAAAGAAGCGACGCAGACTGCTATGCGCACGTTCATGTGCTCACTGAAGCTCGCAATTCGACCTGGAGCTGGAGCGACTTCGCGCGATTCACCGTCGCACTAAAAGAAGATACCGACGCACCAAGTCCATTCATTATCTAAGGATGGTCCGTCGCACTCAAAAGAAAATACAACGTCGTATGTATAAAATGGAATCCAAGCGATGGAGAAAATATTGTAAATCCCTTGGCCCCCGTAAGCTATTGTCTCAAATATGGAGAACTGTGAGAGGCCTGCGTTCTGTTCCGGAACAACGCTTCCCATTCAAGGCCCTAGCGCTCTTCCAACGCCGGCAAGACTTAGCTCGACGTAGCGGAAGATTCTTGTGCTATGATTGCAGGCCAGTCAACGGGCACAAGTTAACTTGCTTTTAACTACGTTCCGAGCACATGGGATTCGTGCATGGATCTGCCGTTCACCGCTCAAGAGCTCGACGCGGCACTTGCCCCATGTAGTCCGTCGTCATCACCTGGCCCAGATGGTATATCTCACCGTGTATTGTGCCACCTGCGTGAACAGGCGCGACGCGCATTGCGACACATCTTCAATGAGTCCTGGCAGTCTGGAGACGTTCCTCAAGAATGGAAGACCAGTCGCCTAGTACCGCTCTTAGTAAAGAGTAACCTTGCGGGTATCCGCAAAACGATTACGTCAAATCCCACGATCATATCCCTCAAATCCTGGCTGCCAAGTACGCCCGCAATAGGGCTAGGAGGCTTGACCTCTCGGTCCCAACATGGGACTAGCCAGGCAGGTGGTAACACCTTGTACAGGACCTGAATAAAGTTTCTTCCATCTCCTCCTCCTCCTCCTGTACATGACAAAATTGGCCAAACTAGTGGAGAGTCCGAAGAGTCAATATGAACAAATATCGGCATTCTGAAAAATTGAGAACAGCGCCCTAAATGTTACCATAACTTAGAAATGACGAAATAGGTGCGTGACAGGATATATATTCAGCTTGTAGGAACGAGGATTCCACGATGCGAGCTGTTGTAGCGCGTAGATAAGGGCGGTGTTAGGGACTCGGTGCTGACGCCCGTTATTGCAAATGGGTCGCAAGCCCCAAGGGTAGCGTTGGCCTGGCGGCCTGGGGCACTGGAAGCATCCGAAGGTCCCGGCAAAGCATGAGAAGACTGGTAACAGAACAACTTGTTTATTCTAACATAGCAAAAGAGCGGCCGGTCAGGTCGACCGAAGTGGAGAGACGGGAGAGCACGTAACTCAACAGTACAAATCGGAGCCTCTCTCCTGGCGTCCGGGGGCAGCTGCTCTTATACTCTCGGCGTCGCGGGCCAGAAGGAAGGTCACGGGATGAGCCCACGCGACGGCGGAGCATGAGCCCACGACGGCGCGCACGGTCGAGCCGAGAGACATGGTGAGCCGAGTGTAGTGACGCATCGCCAACCCGCCGACGGACAGACCTCCTGGCACCTCACTTGGGGAGCTCCGCTCCCCGGCTGCCGCGCTTTGACAAGCGTGGGCACACACACACACACGCACATACGAAGACACGTGGCACTGAAACACGCCTGGACACGCTTGGCGGGGAGGCGTTGCGGCGGCGTCGAACGGGCCAAAATGTCCGCCGCTTTGAACGAAGCCCCGGCGTCCGTTGCATCCGCGCCGGCATTACCGCGCGTTGTAGCCGAAACGTAACAGACCGCCCCGCCGGGGGAAGGAGATCCCGATGGTCAGGGGACTGCATCCGCTGTCCGGAGGGATGTCGCTCGATGATGCTCATAACCGAAGTCGGGCGTCCTTTGGCGTTTCTTGAGCGCAGCGCACAGAGAAGGCCTCGTTCTCACGTTCAGGTTCACACAGGACACTGCAAAGTGACTTCGGGAGAGTTGACATTTTTGTTCTCGTTTCCGGCAAGCGTTAGAACTACGCCGAAAGTCAACCGCTCAGTCAGTAAGCACGGCACAACCCTCACTAAGCCCTGCCAGGCTCTTTCCCCTTTTATACTGCTGCCTAGTTCCTTACAGTAGTTTAGCAGCACTCAGAACGCGTCCACAAATCGGAAAATTGCACTAGAAAGCACATCATCACTTTGAAACACTACACGAAAGCAATAGGTTAAAAATCCTGCCTCAGGAAGAAAAACATCAGTAACAAGCAATTTTGAGGCTGATTCCCACGTTAGGGGCTTCGACTTAAGCCATCGGCGTTACCGTTGAGACTCCCCTTTTTGTAACGTACCTCAAAGGAATATTGTTGCAAAGCGAGGCTCCAGCGCAGGAGGCGGCCATTTTTGGGAGAGATGGTCTGCAGCCATTGGAGAGGGCAGTGATCCGTCTCAATGATAAACCTCGAGCCAGCTAGGTAACATGACAATTTCTGAACGGCCCACACGATACACGCACACTCTTTCTCGGTGGCGCTATACGCCTGCTCACGACTCGTCAGCTTACGACTAGCATACAGGACGGGGTGTTCTACTTCTCCATTTTCCCGTTGGCACAGTACAACGCCCATGCCTCGCTCACTAGCATCGCACTGAACAACGAACCCTTTTGTGTAGTCGGGCGATCGTAGCACAGGCTGGCTTGTTAGGGCGCTCTTTAGGGCGCTAAAAGCTCTTTCCTTTGCCTCGTCCCAGACGACTGTTTGCGGCTCTGTCTTTCTTAGAGCATCCGTTAGGGGAGCCGCGATATCAGAGTACCTGGGGATGTACCTCTGATAGTAGCCGGCGACACCTAAGAACGACCGAATATCAGTCTTCGTGCGCGGTTGCGGGAAGTCTCGCACAGCGGCCACCTTTATTTCAGAGGGGCGGCGACGACCCCGACCAATCACGTGTCCGAGGTAGACAACCTCGGCCTGTGCTAACTGGCACTTGGGAGCCTTGACTGTCAAGCCCGCATCGCGCAGGCGGGTTAGCACTGCCCGCAAGTGCGCCATATGCTCAGGCCAGGATGCGGAGAATATCGCTACGTCGTCTAGATACGGTAAAGCGAATTCTTGCTGTCCCCGCAACACTTTATCCATGGGGCTTGAAAAGCAGTATGGCGCGTTCTTCAAACCAAAACTCAAAACTTTAGGACGGAATGTCCCCATTGGTGAAATGAATGCCGCATACTTACTAGCCTCTTCTGTAAGTGGAACCTGCCAATAACCCCTGACAAGATCTAGGGTGGAAATAAACTGAGCGCTACTCACTCTCTCAAGGCGCTCCTCGATGTTAGGGATCGGATAAATTTGATCCTTAGTGATGGAATTAAGCCTGCGGTAGTCGACGCAAGGACGATGTTCCTTGCCCGGTACCTCAACTAAAATCAAAGGGGAGGTATAATCACTCTCACCCGCTTCAATAACACCGAGCTGTAGCATTTTCGTTACCTCAGCCTCCATAATATCGCTCTGGCGGGGTGACACCCGGTACGCCTTGGATCGTACTGGCTCTGGGGAGGTAAGTTCTATGTCATGAGTAAGGACAGAAGTCCTACCAGGCCTCTCAGAGAACAGACCTTGAAACTCTTGTAAGAGCTGGTGTAGTTCGGTTTTCTGCTCAGGCGACAGCGATGCTTTACTTATTAAGTCACTAATGACTTGATCGGTGTCTTTCCTGTTCGTCACTGAGCCTAGTCCCGGAAGCTCGACCGGAAGCTCTTCTAACTTTCCCGCATCGGGAATTTCCTCTCCAGTATCTGGTGCCTTTAACGCTACAGGCTCAATTTTATTCAGTTCGGGCGTGCTCTGAATACCAGCTTGCTGCGCCTCTGACCCTTTCTCATCGTTCGACAACGTCGGTCCCGCAACTACCGCCTTTGCAGCGAGCTCCCGAACCTTCGATCTGGTTAAGGCCTGAACGCTAGCCTCACCAAACAAAAGCCCCTTCTCGCGCAGGAGGTGATCGGACCTGTTCGAAAATAGGTACGGGTACTGGGGGGGCAGCATAGATGACACTGCGGCCTCCGTCTCAAGTGCTCCGAAAGGTCCTTCAATAAGCACTTTTGCTACCGGCAGACACACGCTATGAGCTTCCACTGCTTGCTTGATCCATGCGCACTCGCCCGTGAACATATCGGGTTCTACGTAAGAGGGGTGAACTACATCCATTGTAGCTGCGGAATCGCGAAGCACTCGGCACTCTTTCCCGTTCACGAGGAGGTCTCGCATGTAAGGCTCGAGAAGCTTCATGTTCTCGTCAGTGCTGCATAAAGACAAAAACACAACTTTTGTTTTTGTTTCTGGACACTGCGCCGAAAAGTGACCCGGCTTCTGGCACGTATAACAAACGCGCGCTTGCCTCGTCTCGAACCGCTTTCTGCGTTCGGCTTCGGTTGCCGCCGTCTCCTTACGTTCGGTCGGACTGCTTTCACTCGCATCCGCACTACGTGTATCCCCCTTTACTCTCATGGGTGTGAACTTTGGCCTCTCAAACCTGGAGCCAAATTCACCCTTTTGACCGTCCTTAGCTCCGCGAGCCCGACGCGTCACAAACTCCTCGGCTAGCTCAGCGGCTCGAGCCACCGTACTAACGTCTGGCCTATCCAAGACCCAGTACCGCACGTTCTCAGGTAACCGACTATAAAACTGTTCTAGCCCGAAACACTGCAGAACTTTCTCGTGGTCACCAAACGCTTTCTCTTCTTTGAGCCACTCCTGCATGTTTGACATAAGCCTGTACGCAAACTCTGTATATGACTCACTTCTGCCTTTCTCGTTTTCCCGAAACTTCCGACGGAACGCCTCCGCTGACAGCCGGTACTTTTTTAGCAGACTCGATTTCACTTTGTCGAAATCCTCTGCCTCCTCTCTCTCCAAGCGAGCGACTACGTCGGCCGCCTCGCCGGGTAGCAAAGTGAGCAAGCGCTGTGGCCACGTTTCCCGAGAGAACCCCTGCTTCTCGCACGTTCGCTCAAAGTTAACCAGGAACAAACCAATGTCCTCTCCAAGCTTAAACGGCCGCATCAGGTCAGTCATTTTGAACAATACTCGTTCTCCTGCACCGTGTGCCTGACTTCCATTACGAGCGCGTTCCATCTCTAACTCGAGACGCTTCATTTCCAAAGCGTGTTGACGGTCGCGCTCTCTTTCTTTCTCTTGTTGCTCTCGTTCTATCTGTTCTTTTCGTTCACGCTCATCTTTCTCTTTCTGTTCTTTAAGTTCACGCTCCTGTCTTTTTGCCGTCTCCCTCTCCTCAATGGTCTCAAGGCATTCCGACAGCTCGTCATCCTCAGCTTCTAACTCAAGAATAGCCCTTAGCAGTTCTGGTTTTCTGAGTTTGTCTGAGACATCCAGACCCAACTCTCTTGCAAGCTCCAGCAATTTCGGTTTGCGCAACGACTTCAAATCCATGGCTGCTCTGAATGCTGCTTTCTCTACTGCCTACTATTGTCTTGCCGCAAACTAACCCGGCAGCAACGACAACCACAATTACCAGCTCTGTTTCTGACACTAACAAAAGCCTGGCAAAACTCAGAAGAAGAAAGTCCCGCACTCACCAAACCTCGCAGCCAAGAATTCCGCGCAGTCGTTCCGCTGCAGGCAACCAGTCATCACACAGGGCTCGTTGCACTGCTCCCGGATGGTCGTTGTGCTGCTCAGCATACAGTCAACCGCATCTCTTCGCTGCTGGCCTCCGTTGTCGCGATCTCACCGCTGGCAACCAGTTGTTGGGGACTCGGTGCTGACGCCCGTTATTGCAAATGGGTCGCAAGCCCCAAGGGTAGCGTTGGCCTGGCGGCCTGGGGCACTGGAAGCATCCGAAGGTCCCGGCAAAGCATGAGAAGACTGGTAACAGAACAACTTGTTTATTCTAACATAGCAAAAGAGCGGCCGGTCAGGTCGACCGAAGTGGAGAGACGGGAGAGCACGTAACTCAACAGTACAAATCGGAGCCTCTCTCCTGGCGTCCGGGGGCAGCTGCTCTTATACTCTCGGCGTCGCGGGCCAGAAGGAAGGTCACGGGATGAGCCCACGCGACGGCGGAGCATGAGCCCACGACGGCGCGCACGGTCGAGCCGAGAGACATGGTGAGCCGAGTGTAGTGACGCATCGCCAACCCGCCGACGGACAGACCTCCTGGCACCTCACTTGGGGAGCTCCGCTCCCCGGCTGCCGCGCTTTGACAAGCGTGGGCACACACACACACACGCACATACGAAGACACGTGGCACTGAAACACGCCTGGACACGCTTGGCGGGGAGGCGTTGCGGCGGCGTCGAACGGGCCAAAATGTCCGCCGCTTTGAACGAAGCCCCGGCGTCCGTTGCATCCGCGCCGGCATTACCGCGCGTTGTAGCCGAAACGTAACAGCGGCGACGGACAGCGCTTGTCCTTTGAGGGACAGTGCTTGTCCTTACCCTGTCTATGTTGCTACTGTCGTCTCTCGTCTTTTGCTGTGCCACAATTCTGGTAATTAGTCATGCACCAACTAGCCCAGGAACGTGTTTTATGGATCCTTCGTCCCCTGTATTTCCAGGCTATACAAGACCTCGCATTATCTTCAGTGGTCACAAAGTCAGTTCGAAGTTGACTTCGAAGTGTGTGAAGCAAAGGACAGAGAGAAGTTTAATTATTAAACTTTTAACAGAATGTATCAAAATGAAAGATATCAACAATTTTCTTCTTAAGTATGACGTTACATAGGAGGTGAAAACAGGGTCCCCAAAAGCTACACGCAGAAATGATCGCACCATAAAAGGTCCGTATTGAATACAAGTTTGAAGGACGTGTCCACAAAGAAAACAGCCGCGGGTGCAAAACGTTTCGAAAACGGTTCAGAAAGAAAGCACAGGTTATCAAGCTAACAACAATAAGTCGACGTTGCTTGTCCTGTAGCTTGCTGCGTGCTATTTCTCACAACGTCCATTGTTGCTAAGCCCCCCTAACTTCTTTAGAACAAAGGTTTCATAAGGATTCATTGATAGATGTGATAAAACAGTTCTTCAACAGCATGTGCCTTCTCAGTAAATTTCGTTAATATTAAGATATACTTTTTAAACGTGAAAATTTTAAAACATATGCCCTTTTTTTTCTATTTGGTCGGCGAAGATTTATTCAAGTGGCCACGGTGGCAGCATTTCGATGGAGGCGAAATGCAAAAACACCGGTGCACTTGGATTTAGGTGCACGTCAAACAACCCCAGGTGGTCAAAATTAATCTGGAGTCCCCCACTACGGCGTGCCTCATAATCAGATCATGGTTTTGGCACGTAAAACCCCATATTTTTTAAAAAGATTTATTCGAGGACCCATTGGAGCAGGAACAGTTCAACTAAGAGGAGATGCCGGGCGTGTAAAGCGTAGTAATATACAGAGAGCTTTAGCTTTGCGTGATAAATGATACGATACCGCGCGATACGTTTTAAGTCATCTGCGCGCGCGCCACTTCGCCGCAGAACCGCGCTGAACATCGGCCGAGAGATCAACGTTTCAGCGTCATTGCGTACCGTGATGAGCTAATGGTGCTGTGAAAAATTAGGCTTTTAGATCGTCCCGCTTCGCCAGCTCATCACCAACGAGCCTGCATGCAAATTTTGTTAGTCGGTCGTACACGTGTAATTATTCGTTAGTGTGCCTACATTCAGGTGCACGTTAAAGGATCCCAGGAGGTCAAAATTGATCCGCAGTCCCCCACATGCGGCGTGCCTCGAAATTAGATTGTGGTTCTCGCACGTGATACTTCATAATCTAATAAACAAAATAATCAATTAGCTACCATTGGAATAATGGGTATACATGGATTTGTCCAATCTTTGCGCTTGTGGTTCTTCTGGCGTCACTTATTACGCTTTATGCCATTAATTTCTCAAGCAGTCACATTTTTCGAAACGAACGAAGTATTTGCGCACATGCGTAAACATTACCAGTGGTTGTGTTCATAACGCAATATTTTGTTTAGAACGCTCAATACGCAAAGTCACAAAGCCGTTCGAAGCCAGATGGACGAAGTTTAGACAAATCCGTGTACTAGCCCTCCATACCATCCATTCCCATGACGGTAGAACTGTCATACTCGCCTCTCCCGCAGACAGTGACCTCCAGGTGAATCCTAGCAGTTTTTGTTGAAAACTGTCTCACATTTCGCGTCGGCGGCAGGTATACCTGCTGCGGCTCTGCAACGATTTCGACGCGGGAAAAACAAACACCCCGCTATATAGCACAGAAGTCCCGCTGAACGGCTATGCGTGCACGTTGAATAGGGAATAGAAAATGACAGTCAGGAGTTACGTTTTTCTTTTTCTTTTTATTAAATGCCATATATATTAGGCGGTCCGGCTGGCTCAAGCTCACGCTTAGTTTATGCTCGAATTTTCGTTTTGAATCTGTAACAAGTGCAGTAATCTCGCTGCGTTGACGACTAATTTCGTCATGAGCGTGTTACTTTTAACGTATTGCTGCTGGTACTTGCTATTTTATGCCGACGCATGCTCTATATACCCTATAGAAGTCGCTGGGTTCCTACGGAAAAAATATAGCAATATTTTTTTGAGAGAAACATAAGTAAACATGTTTAAATTTGATGTTCCAGCATAGAAGCCGCAGGTTATTACTGTAAGTCGCCCACACACTTCCGGTATCAGAATGAAACGGAAACAACGTGATGGCTCGACATGAGGACGCACAGCCTGTCGGTTTCACGCTGAACGCGTAGCGATTTCTGCCCCAATCGCCCCCTTCACGGGAAGCTAGTGGTGTCGTAGACTTTCGTTTCCCTTCAATCTTATTTCGGCAACAAATTTCCAACGTTGCGCGTCTCTCGGAGGCTGAAGGAACGTTTCATTGTTTGGCCCTCATGCCGTACTTGTTATCGCGGAGGCCCAGCCACCAGTGTGGTTCGATCGCCATGGTAACAGACGGGCGGCTCGCCATGTGAATGGCTTGGATTGGCATGACTTGAGGCAGCGCACGTTCTCTTTCGCCTGTGGATGCTCGCACGTTGACACTTTTCCAACACTCACTGACACGCAGAAATGCTCGAACACATCTGTAGGCTTCTATAAGAATGTCTAGGCTCCTCAACGCTATCCAGGCGATTGGAACTGACAACGGTCAGGAAAAAAAGAAAAACACTCTGCAGCTTCGGGTGTCGCACAGTGAATTTTGTTGAAAGATTTCAGATGCGTCGATGACGACGCGATTGCCAACAGAGCGACGCCCAAGGTTACCTCCTGACTGCGAAGTATACTTACGCCTGTATCCTTACAATAAAACAACACGGAAACCAGGGAAACCTTTGTACTTCGTTAATTTATTAACATATAGCTACGAGTACAATGTGTTGTGGTCTTTAACTCCTTTTTATCCAATGACTACACTGCAGGAATCACAATATACTGCCTTGAGTGGCACGAAAATGATTTTCAAATATTCTGTGGGCGTATTTCACGCCATTATTATTGCGAACTAAAATTTCTGAAGAGCCTCATGCTGCTTACAACACATTGAGCATTTGGCACAAAAGCGCTACTACGATATTTGAAAGCGACCGGATTGAGTCAGCGTCTGTGATCCGGACTTAGTGACCGACTGATATCTCCAGTGGACTTTTTCTTCCTTTAATCTTCCAATCCCCCTTTCCCTTTCCCCAGTGTAGGGTAGCCAACCGGGCTCAATCCTGGTTAACCTCCCTACCTTTCATTTATCATTTTCTCTCTCTCTTTCTTGGCACTTCATGAGAAAAAACTTCGATTCATAGCGAAAACCTTCAGCGGGATGTTGCTCTTTGTTTTCCCCTGATTCTTGTTGTATAGATGCACGAAATGTAAAATGTTCAATAGATTAAAAAAATGACTAGGGAGGGTTAAAAGCTTTGATAAATATGGGAGAGGCCTTTGCCCTGCAGTGGGCGTAATCAGGCTGATGATGATGATGATGAAAAGATTTGAACATTTAGGATCTGAAAAGAGATGCTGGTATACAACACGTGGTAAAAATAGACGTCGGCAGGAAAGCCCTTATTTCGACAGCGCTAGCTGTCGCCCCACCCACAGTCGCACCGTTCGTTCAGCTCGACCAACTTGCCACAACCATATAGATACGTGGTATTGAGACACCCTGAGCAGACCCTATGCAGTGAGCGGAGAGGGAGCGACAGTCTTGGAGCGAGGGAAATCGTTGTATCGCCGAGTGAAAATCGCGCTACATGCATGGTCTTTATTTAGCTCTTGAAGGAAGGAAAGAGACTAGGAGGGAACGTCACGTGACAGTTTCAAAACCTAACCACGAGAAATATAAAGGAAAGTCTCACGGGAAATAAGTCCTCACCATGTGATAGGTAGGCGGTCGCCAACGGGTATGACGTTTAACAGCGCGAACTTGTACAAAGGACGGCGAAAAAGACAGACGTAAACAAGCGCTGTCTACGTCTGTCTCTTTCGCCGTCCTTTGCCCAAGTTCGCGCTGTTAAACGTCATAGATCAACACTAACTATAGCCAGGTCGCGTACCTTACTGCCAAAGAGTATACGGGAAAATAGAGTAAGCGACGAGAAACAATGAATGCCTTTTTGGAAGGCCGGAAAACCTTGGAGCGCGTATACTTCTTAAGAGCCAAGGCGCAGATTGGCCCCGATAAGAGGGAGGAGCGGTCCGAGATGAGGTTGCATTGCCGAGCCTGTAGTTCCCTGGCGTCACGGTGTTTAATGCGAATAGCATTCTTGGCATTGTCAGACCAGTTTCTTCCCGGCTATCTAACGTAAACAAAAAAATATGGGCCGTTCCCGAAGACAGTGAAGTATGAAAATGTGGGTCGATTTCGAAGCTAGTGCTGGTGCACTAGGGGCCACTGGGCATGCGCCCCTGTTCAATGAACTTCTTTGACACCGACTTGGGTCACTGGGAATACGCGGGATTCGCAGCCGCGCCGCTAGATGGCGCAGCGTGTGCAGATCAAAGCGCGAGAGAGGATCCCGGCGCAGTACACGCCTCTTGCATGACGCGTTTCGGCTTTCGAATACTCGGATAGCCATTGTAGATGAGTTATGCTCGAATTTTTTCAGTCCTTTTTTTTCCTGCATGTTTTAAGTTGCACTCTCAGCCAAGTGGACAGTTTATTTATTTATTTATATCAAAGTACCTTACAGGCCCCAAGGGGAGCATCGAGTAAAAGGGGCGTCGTTGTCGAAGTCTAAACGGGCAAGAAACGCTGTGACCGAGCTAGACCGCTGAAATCGAGTGGTATCTTGGAGGCCATGGATCGAATAGCGCAATGTATGGTCAACGCCGATCACGTGCAACTTGCCGCACCTCTCTGCGAGTGTACTCGCGTTTCCTGTAGCATTCCCAGCCTCAGATTCTGCGGTCACCTTGCTTGGTTCATAAATCAAGTATATCTAAGTTTCCAGTATATCTGTTATCCCGAAGCGGCCAGTGCGCCATGTTCGTTACTGCACTTCATTTTTGCATCGGCTGCCTCCCGATGTTGTTCATTCATTTGTTGCGTTCTTGGATTTAGCTGCACGTTAACGAACCCCGGGTTGTCATGTGTACGCCGCGCTTTCTTTCTGCGGCGGTCATGATTGAATAGAGACGAAAAGAAAAGAAATTGCATCTCACGACCAAAATTAGGTATCGAAAATGACCCGCGGTATTGCGTACTAGATATCCACTGGAACATTCTGGTGAGACTCCTATAGCGTGCCACAAAGCACGAATGTTCCCGGGACATTTGCAAATTGGACGACACCTCCTGTCAGACTCTTAAACGCTGTGTAAAAAAAAAAAAAAAATCATATGTCATGGGTACCTACGCGTGTTGTGGCACGCTACTGGAATTTCACCAGAATGCTCCAGTGGATCTTTAGTATACAATACCGCGAATAGTTTTCAATACCTCATTTTTCATGTGCCCTGCCACAGTGGCAGATTTGGGAACTGGTCTTGCAAGTCCCTCCATTCCTGGCCATTCGCCTGGAGCACTCCGATACGGTGCATCTCATTGTCCCAGTGTTGCTCTGGGAAATTAGGAGTGCACCACCGACGCGTGGCATATCTCTTCTCTGGCCGTTGTGCTTAGGAGTCGCCTTCACGAGAGCTCATTCAGCATCAATTGGAATTTATTTTATTTACAATACTGTTGGCCGTAAGGTCGCTACGGAGTGGAATTTAAGGCATCACAAATACAAAACTGGATGTCACAACAATAATAAGTTGTCAAACGTACAAACTGGGCGTTACAACAGTAAATTACATCGATTAAGTGTCAGTCATAGAAAACAGTCAGAATTTGTACCGCAATTTAACACTCCTGCAATTCATTTCAAAATTACGTAAATAACATGGCATTGATAGAAAACAGATGAACTAATAATTTTCACAGTAACATAACACTTTGCCAATCACTCTTTTAATTCATGAAAAACACTCGAAACCCGCCGTGGTTGCTCAGTGGCTATGGTGTTGAGCTGCTGAGCATGAGGTCGCGGGATCGAACCCCGGCCCCGGCGGCCGCATTTCGATGGGGGCGAAATGCGAGAACACCCGTGTACTTAGATTTAGGTGCACGGTAAAGGACCCCAGGTGGTTGAAATTTCGGGAGTCCTACACTACGGCGTGCCTCATAATCAGAAGGTGGTTTTGGCACGTAAAACCTCATAATTTAATTTTAAAAACACTCGAATTCATGAAACAGACGATGTGCGGTATATGTAATAGTTGATTAAAGAAAGTAATATATATATATATATATATGTGCAAGAATAGAAGCAAACACATTTTCAGTTTCGTAATGACATTATTGTGCATTTTTGGAAGGTTTCAGCTGAGGTGCACTGCATAACGGATGATGATAGGCAGGACGTTCCAGTCTCTCATATAGTTCGAGGGAGGAATGAATATGCATATGCGTCGATATGTAGCTGTGGCACAACGAACATTGTGTGATGCTTTATCCTGATAATTCGCTTTTTTGGGGGAGCTAAGTAATCTGCAAATTCGATGTTAAAATGGTCTTTAGAAAGCAAAAATAGGAATTTTAGTGTTGCCACTAGGCGCCGCTGGGATAGAGGTACGTGGTAGTTGAAGCAGTTTTAACATCTCTGTTACAGAGTCGGCGGAGGAATACTTGGACAAAACGAACCGTGCAACCCTTCTTTGTGCCCTTTCGAGTTAGCTTATTAGACCCACTTGGCTGACAGTGCTGCATGTGATGTCTGCAGCTGCGAGGAGAGCATAGAGCGCATGCTGTGCCCCTGTCCTCTATTTGATATGCAAAGGCAGTCAATGTCCAATGCATTGTGGTGACGAGATGATTGCCCACTGTCCGTACAGATGCTAGTGGAGCACTGTCCTCGCCAAACATCAGCCCTTGGTAGTGAAGACAGCTTTCTGCTTTCTTTAAAACGTGGCCTGTGAGAGCGACTTGGACCACGTAGTGACGCTCACGCACGAGCGCACACTCACCGCTTCCTTGCTTCCCCTTTTCCCTTCCGCCAGCGCAGGGAAGCCAACCATGCGCTCTTCTGGTTGGCCTCCCTGGCTTCTCTACTCCGTTTCAATCACGCTCTCTCTAAACAGAAAGAAAGAATGAATGAATGTATCAATCAATCAATCAATCAATCAATCAATCAATCAATCAATCAATCAATCAATCAATCAATCAATCAATCAATCAATCAATCAATCAATCAATAATCAGCGCTTTTCCTCTGTGTTTTGCTGTGGCGCAGGTGGATCCGCACTACAACCCGTCGAGCCACCCGTTCTCGATCAACAGCATCATCGCGGCGAACGAGAGCAAGGCCGACCTGAAGCTGTACGAGATGTCCCAATACGGCGGCTACAACCTCTCGCCACCGCTCGCGGGCCACACGGCTCTGCCCAACGACTCGTCGGCCGGATACTACCACCCGTCGCTCTACTCCATGTACCAGTCGGCCACGCCCAGCCTCTGAGACGAGGAGCTGCGGGACTTCTGAAGAGGCCTCCCGCACGCCGTGTAGCTCTTGTTTCCCGCGAGGGGGACGTGCTCCTCCTTCTCGCCACGGTCCCGGCAGACTCGGCACCCGCAGGATCGTTGGACACCGGCGACGTGGCGCATGCTGTTCAAGGCCGGCGCACCCGGGGATAGTATGAACCGTCCTGACCACCACTCGTGCACGCCGCTGGCCTGCTGAGAAACAAATCGGCCCGACGAACAACCGGCGATCCGCAGAGAAGAACCCCAGGCACGCGGTCGGGGCCGTCTGTTCAGAGACCGCAGCGCTTCCTGTAGGCTCGCACACGTAGCCACGAAAGACATCGCGTTGCTTCCTCTGTTGTCGCCGCGGGCTTGCGTTTACCATCGGCTGAAGGTTGACATGCGACTGCTTCCTTCTGGAACGGAACGCGCCGCTTCTGGAGTCTCAGAGCATCGCAGTGAAAAATACCGAAGCGCTTCTGGTGATCGACGGTTGCGACTCTTGCAAACGGGCACATCTGGCACGATATGCCAACGTGCGTAAGATTGGAGTTCGACCCCTTGTGGAAAAGTCATCGCCTCCAGGAGGGTTTCTCGTTCGTTCTCAACGTGGACAACGTGTTGCTGGCGAGAACTTCTCAGGCGACGCCTCGGCAGCCCTTGGTCCCACCGGTGCACGAGGGGCGCCATTGTCATGATTACGTCATCGAGTTCACTTTTCGCTCGTGCTCTGCTCTGACTGCTTCGTTCGAGGCTAACGTCACGATAGGAGAAATGCCATTTGGCTGACCGCCGAGCCGAGTGGTTGAGGAGAGTTCCAACTTACGGTGGGTCGTGACAACCCAGCGTGCGAGACGAAGAAAATAATGAAGCAAATATTCTCAGCCTTGCTTCAAAAGCAAGCAAACGTGTCTGGCGCGTGCATGTGTCGCTGTTGATACTCGCAGAGTCTGTTGGCAGTGCACGTCTCTTTTTGTGACTGTGAATTGTGTACAGCTTTGATTGATTGCGTATTCCAGCGAAACTGATCTTGTCCCGCTTGAGCTATGTTCGAGAGACGTGAGGGCTTAAGCGCTGGCGATGCATTGGAAGAAGTGTCTGATAAGTGTGCTCAGCACGCGACATCGTAGGCTCAATTTCTTGATAGTTGGAGAACCAACAGGGACCTTGGATAGCCTTCGTTAGTTTAAGCTGACGACTTCGCGTCGCCCGCTCTGCCGACAACGTTGCTCAATGACATAAGGCGCCGTATGGCATCGCTTCGTATCCTGAAGATTTCAGGAAAATCGTTCGTTCTTTATTTGTATTTTTTTTTGCGCTGTGGAAGTAAGGCAGTATTTACGGCATTAACTTCACGCTCCGGTGACGCCGTATCTCCGCAGTAATCCTCGTTATCTTGATACACGAAAGAAATCGATTCGAAATCGGAGGTTATTAGAGGGACCCCACCCCGTAAGCCTGATGGCTTTCCATCTGCCAGGCGTGTCAAGCGGACATCGCCCGTGCTTTAAACGCCTCTGTCCTTGCACTGCTACGTGCAGGTCACCGTATGCAATATAACGACGAAGTCTGGCTATAGGCATACGCCGTCGGTAACCATGGAAACGATAATGTTTAGGCTGGCCCTGAGCGATCGTGTCTCGCACGAGGGGATGTTGACGAAGTGCTCGCTCTCGCAGCCGCTCCTGCGACATCGCGAACCGGCGGGCAATTCCACGTCTGTCGTTATGTCGCGGGATGCAACTTCGTAAGTTGTCTTTAAAAAGACACTAAGGATAATTAAGTGGCCAGTCCCTCTGCGGCCGTCGTGGCGAGCGACTGCATGGTACGGTACGTACGTGTCGCGCGAAAACAAGCTATTTATGTTATTCTGAGCTAGCTTAACCTGATCACTGCCCAGGAGAGAGATAACTTAATAAGAATGGGAATGACAGGAATGTTGATTTGAATGTTTTGTATACACAAAACTGCCCATGTGATTGGCGGTGAAAAATAATACACGAAAAAAAGACAGAAAAATACTAAAAAAAGGAAAAACTATTAAAAAATTGAAAACGACAAAAAGAATGTAACAAGAAAAAAAAAATGGAAAAAGGAAACAGATTCCGGTGCTTTGAAATATCTACTATTGATGGAATTTTGATGCTGAGAATAAAAATAGTGAAAGTGTAGTAGAGGGTAAGCGCTTTATTCCTCGTTTTTTCGAGATAGTTACCGCCAAGAACCTGCTCCGTTCTGCGAGAGCGAGGAGTTTACAAGTGGTTGTTTTATATACAATTTTCTTTTCTTTCGTCCGCGCTCCTATTTTTCTTACTCATTCGTTTGCCTAAAACGCTACGGGAACAGCCCTACAAATCACAACTGTGGCTGTACAGACTCTGCGAGTTCCTCAGCTTAGTTCTAAGGGGAGAAAAAAAAAAGACGGCACACCTTCTGAGTCAGGCACGGATGGTGACGTCACCAAATAAGATGAAGAAAATGAAACTGTTTACATGTATAGATATATTATCAAAAAAAAAAAAAGAACGTAATGATGCCTGCAAGACGCTGCTGCAGTGGAAGCTGTGAATACTTGCTGTCGCTCTTGTTCGTGCCTTTGAAGGATTCGCGGTTGAGGAAAACATTCAATAAGAATGGAAGCAAAACATCCGAGAAGACCCGTGGACGTGACACAGTGAATACACTTCCATTATACACTACGCTATTATCTCCCTGGTTTGCTGGCCCGACGAATCCAACACACGGAGCTGGGAAACACAGTGGGATTTGACAGACTGACCACTTGATGGATCTGTGTATCATTGGAGTGACCGGCCGCGAGCTTGGTGTGAGAGCGCTAGCAGAAATAGTATTGATCACTCTGAAAATTACAAGAAGCAAGGAAGCAACCCTTTATTTATTTATTCAGGAGATATGCCGCAAGGCGTGCGTGATTAAAAAAAGAACTAGTAAACGCACGCAGCCCTCGGTGATGCAGGTGATGCAACAACGAGTTTGTGCATTTTGTTGTTCCTTATCAAATGGGTATGGTCCTCTGGGGCATTGGGCTTGAGTTCGAGCTCCTTGAGCGCTTTGCGGGATCGCGTGTACCAGAGTACGGCCACTGGAGGTGATGAGTGTAAATCGTCAGTTTTGAAATTAACTCCAAGTTGAGAACCAAGAGCATTACCAACAGACATTAATTCCCAGTACTGTTCGGATGAAAAAAAAATTAATCCTTCAACCACTGCTCCCGGTATTACTTGGAGGTTTCAAGTTGAATTTATTCATGCGCAATGCTTTTACATCGTACGCAATGGAATCCAGGCAAAATATAAACACACACACACACAAAAATGGATGCCTGCTTGGCATCTATCGTTGATTCGCACGAGTACCGTGTCGAACCGGGTCATCACTGAGAAAGGACGGGTGTCCCAATATCATAGCGCAATTTTTCTCGAGGTTGAAGGCGGCAACTTCAGTTGGAGCTCTTAGAAGGTGGCGAAAGAAAAATGAAGTCAGCGCCAGACGCAAAGTACAAACGTCCATGTGGTTCCTCGGTGTAGTACCGACTCGTGCAAGCAGCGATCGTAATCAGGCTTTCCTTTCGACTCATCAAGATTCCTCTCCGCTATCCTCTCCTGTGACTTCGCTGATTGCCATTCGTCACTTGAACTCATCGCTTCACCACTTCTGGCATATACGAACACGGCCACTCCACCATCCAACAAAATCCAAAATATATCCGACCACCGAAAAGCCAGCAGGGAATCACGTCAGAGATAAATTGACTAATCCTGTTTTGTTTCAATCATGACGTCACCGATGACGTCTGTCTCCTTACAATCATTATCCTGCGTAGTGACTGAGTGGGAGAAAAAAAATCTGGAGAATCCCATGCGCCGCCTATGCATTACGCACGAGACCGTGACAACCACAACATATCGCGCGGAGCGCGAGAGAGCACGAGAGCGTGACGTATTGCACCAGGGCGCGCATGCGCCGGCGCCCGATTACTCTATTTTATTTTTGTCGCGATCCACGTGGTCTTCTTCGCATCTGATATACATATTTAATGGGAGCCTTTCTACGAGTCGGCATTTCGTTCTCGTTCAGCGTCTCCGAACCGGACTCGCCAAAGCGCAGCATCGCTTTCTCGTGCTGGTGCGACTTAGCGCGTCGGCTGTGTAGAACGCTGCCAAGAGCGCCAGGACCAACCGACGACGTCATAGACGCTTGCGTACTGCTCCGCACCCTGGCGGCGTGCGGCAGAAGCCGAGTGCGCGAGTTGGCGAGAGACGTGCCGCAGTTGTGCGTGTGCAGCGGACACTTTTTCGTCGCGCAACGAACTCGTAGTCGGCCCGCCTGTGCTTCTTTCGTGTGTCTGTGCGTGTGTAACTGTGAAGAACGTGATAGACTTGTAAATAGAAGATATAATTTATATTTAACGGAGAAAAGGAACTCGTGGAAGAGACAATGCACAATATGTTTCGCCGGAATGGCGCGTTGTCAAGCGCGCGTTTCTGTGTGGTCACCGCAGGCGCAGCTGCGTCTTTTACGCGGGAGATTAATAAGGACCGCGAGAGAGTGTGTGTGCGTGTGTGAAGGAGTGCGGAAGATTCTCCGAGGATCGCTGCGTCGTATCTGACGGACTCACGAGCCCGCGCGAAGGAAGCGTACTTGCTTGTGAGAGAGGGACGAGTGTGGCCGATGCATTTACGGCGCATATGTTTGTATACAAAAGTCCGCAGACCGCTGTTTTGAACGTGTACACTTGTGTGCTTGTATATAAAGACGTATATTCAATCCCTCCGTACTGACACGGACACTGTTCCTTTGATTTTCGTGCATTGCGCGAACAGCGGCGCCGCGCATGCGCCATTGGCTGGTTGGTGTAGATCCACCTGACATACGGTCTGTGTTGTGCGGTACAACCTAAACGTATCTGCAGGCAAGAAAGAGCAGTGATGGCGTTGCCTTGTTGAAATCAATTTTCCCGGTGTCCTTTTATCGAGGTGAACATACATTGGCTTAGTAACGTTATACGGATGTCCACTAAATTAAAAAAAAATTAAATTATGGGGTTTTACGTGCCAAAACCACTTTCTGATTATGAGGCACGCCGTAGTGGAGGACTCCGGAAATTTCGACCACCTGGGGTTCTTTAACGTGCACCTAAATCTAAGTACACGGGTGTTTTCGCATTTCGCCCCCATCGCAATGCGGCCGCCGTGGCCGGGATTCGATCCCGCGACCTCGTGCTCAGCAGCCTAACACCATAGCCACTGAGCAACCACGGCGGGTGGATGTCCACTACTCCGTTCCACATAATAGCAAAAATAAAAATAAATAGTGGTTAACATAGGCATTCGTCGCTGTGCTGTTCCATTACGCTGTGTTCGACCCTATAACGTCAACTTATATATGCAGGCGAGAAGCTTGAATACATCCATTATCAATGATAATATAACTCCAAGAAGCAGGACAAACAAGTAGGCATAATAAACAGAGCAGGTGTCCATCGAACCTTTTCATCTCTCTTTTTTCGCGTCGTAAGTTTCCGTCATTGTCGTTGACATGCCCACTATCGCAGAGATATCAGATGGACAATGCTTCACCAACCGACCTGCACTTCTGTACTTCTGCAGTTTCCTTACCGTGCTGAATGAACGGTAATCAAGTTTCTTCTAGTATCTATTGCTGGTGTAGCCAACTGTAATCGGTGGTCTCGCCAGTTTTGATATTAACGCTCGTTTTTCTCGGGGCAGGGACCTCGTGCGCAAGAACCAGGAAAGATTTCATGAAGCGATTAATTAAATTCCATGCAACTGATTATATTCTGCAGAGCATTTTGTAGCTTGGCGATTATGTGTCTGCTCCGGCAAGACGGCAATACGGGGAAGCCCCCACCACGCGACCGCCGCTTGCATTGCGTAGGGGATCGAACTACGTTGCTATGGGGCCCATTTCAATATCGCACTGCCTCCGAGATCGGCCTCGTTTGCTCGGCGACAGAACTAATGATCTGACGCGCCAAACTATTCTATAACACTACATATCGCCAAACCCAGCGAGCGAAAGCATATAAAGCATCGGATTAATAAAGGAACGACGTGTTCGGAGGCGTTTAGTTGTAGCAGGGGGGTTACTTAGAGGTACCGTTTATCGTTTCATTGCCTAATTCTACAGAGAACAGAGCAGACCGCCCGCACATCTGTAGGGGTAGTTCAGATAGGGCTATACAAATAAGCCAGTTCGTGTTGCAACTACTGTTCCATCTGTGTGAGTAATTGGGCAATACAGCAGCAGCAGCCACGGTGCACAAATTCCGGGAGAGCTTGCTACGAATTATTCGCTTTGAAATGAAAACAGTCGCTGCAGCGTACCCCCCACCCCCCCGGGGGGAGGGAGGGAAATCCCAAGCGCACTTTAGACTTAAGAGTAATCTCGCAAGATGCGTCAGTTTTTCTAGTACAACTCAGACACGTGCGACGGACGCCACCGTGCATACGGGTTGGAGAGCGGGATTAGCGGTTCCACTTGGGGACTCATCTGCCGGAGGGGAAACGTCGAGCACCGAGAAACGAATGCGGGTACGTACGTTCTTCCTTTTCTTTTTTTAAAATTTCTCTCTGGGCACTGCACGATGTCGTAAGCGCGCGCTCGAGGCTTTTCGGAGGCTGTGACGGGATTAATGTCGTGCCTTGAGCAGAACCAGTGCTATAAAGAAGATGACTTAAGGTAGAGGACAGAATATACTGGTGGACAACTTTCTGTGGCTGTGAAGGGAAAGCCACGGAGGCAAAGCGCGCACAAGTGAGAGCACTTCTGAAAAGAGTTCGCGTTTTATTCCACGTTAGTTTAGTCTGGCGAGGAGAAAACGTGAATACCTTATTAGCAACAGTTAAATAAGACAGAACACACCAATTAGTGTAAAAGTTTACTTATTTTGCGGCTTTTTCCTTCCGCGTCTGAGCAAAGGTGAAACCGACACACGTGGAAGCTTGCGTCGATTCAGCGTTTGTTCCGAGCAACCAAAAGCACTGTCGAACGCTGCCGGACTACTTGGTGCGGTAACATATGTGCAGCCATTCCGTGCCCGTAGCTTTCCATTCGCTGCCAAGTTGTCCGCGAGTGTAACAACCAAACGATTATTCTTTGAAGAGTAGTATATATTAAGTAGTGCATCCGATCAAGAACAACAGTAACAAAAAAAAGAAAAAGAAAAAGAAAGACGGAACAGGAGCTTGGCGTGATAAGCAATACCTTCTTCTGAGGGAGTGGAATGGCTGGGCAGCCTGCGGATGCGCTTCGCCAGTTTTTTCGATGTGGTATATAGTGATTTCGTTCCATAACTTCCACGAATGCTTCTGGTCTATCTTTTCCTCTTTCTTTTTCTTGTTAGCGTCTTTGTGCTGTGCATCACTGCTTCGACAAACCAAAGCCACCGATGCAGTTGTAAACTGGCAAATAGCTTACCTTGTTTTAAGACATTGCTACTTTTCTTAGTTGGATGGCCCTCTCTTTAATGCAAAAAAAAAATTAAATTATGGGGTTTTACGTGCCAAAACCACTTTCTGATTATGAGGCACGCCGTAGTGGAGGACTCCGCAAATTTCGACCACCCGGGGTTCTTTAACGTGCACCTAAATCTAAGTACACGGGTGTTTTCGCATTTCGCCCCCATCGAAGTGCGGCCGTCGTGCTCTTTAATGCAAATAATATAATTCAATTAAACGTCGTTGCTACTACATCCAACAACAAGATTTATCAAAGCGCTGTTAGATTTGAACGGCCCCTTGCTCAACGTACATAATTCTGTATGAGTTGTAGTGTTTGGATATCTGTGAGATAAGGCGCTGATTGGTTCTTTCACTCGGTTACCTTTGACGTTTACTTTGCTTAATTTATAAGCTTCATCCGTCTCTCTGTCTTTCTTTTTTTAGACTGAATTAAAAATAAACCTCTAGCGTGCCGGGCGTACGTGCCATTGCCACAAATCGAAACGCGGACAATCTAATCTATCTGACAACGCATCTTCGCGTTTCCGGACTTGCTAGAGCGTCTGAAATCACCGCGATTGCTGGGCGAAGGCGCGAATATTGTAGGGGGTAGCAACTGGCTGCAATGCGATGACTCACCGCCGGTGCAGATCTGAGAGATAGAGATAGGAAAAGGATGAAATAGAGATAGGAAGTTTGATGATAGCCGGCCAGATTAGCCCGTAGTGACAGTCTTCGTCTAGCTGGAATATGTTCTCTGTCACGTTCACTTTCTATTACCGTTGAACAAACGAGCACCCAACTGTATGAAGATCGCATGGAATTAAATCAACTTCTGGGGTTTAATCCCCTGAAGCTGCACAACCGACTATGAGAGATGCCGTTGTGGAGGACTCCGGTGTGGCTTTGACCATCTGAGGTTCTTCAACCTACACCCACCACTGTACACGAGCGTTTTAGCAATGTACCACCACCGTAATGCGGCCGCCGCAGACGGGATCGAACCCGCGACCTCGTGCTTACAGCTCAACGTCATAGCCACTGAGCTATAGTGGCGGGTATTGTTTAATTACAAAGCATGCTCTTAGCTTAAAAAAAAAAGGGTTGTCGTCAGTGACATCAAACTACATCCTGTGAAATATGGAGTTCGATGGTACACGGATACCAAATGAGGGTTTAATTAATCCATCGCTGGCCGCCTAAGGGGAGACGGCAGATCGACAAGGGTGGGCATTTCTGACGTCATCGCCGATTCATAAGGAATTAAGAGCAGCCAAGGTCCCGAGGCCATAATTAGGGCGAATTTGTAGCCTTAATTGAGGCCCATAGTGAAAATGTAGTTCCACTTCTACGGGGCAGCGCTGTGGTAATGGTTATTGGTTACCAACTAGCCCGCGTCAGTACGTATTAAGTTAATCTGAACCTCTGTCTTGTTTTGAAGCTCATATGCGTAACGTCTGTGCGAGTCCTTAGACTTACTTTCGGCACAACGTCTCAAGCTCAGTGACGAGACGAGACGCTTTGTTTTTTAATTGTTTCCTTCGTGTCGTTAACGGTCTCCCCACGGACGCCTCCTTTTCCCTCCGTGCGTTTTAATCGACGCATACCAGCTACCTTACAACCATGCGATGAAGCCACCTCAACTCGTTGACACCAAAAAGGTCATATATATATATATATATATATATATATATATTGTTACGCCCACAAAAGGCGTTACTTTGAAGCCGGGTAGAGTTAGAAGCGATGGCCTTGGTCAACTGAGCGCCTGTCGAGATTCAGCGAGCCAGCCACACGTCGTCGTCCTCGTTCACCACCCTTCGGTGCCCCCGCATACTGTTTGTTGAGGCGTGAACCCACTATGCACCTAAGCGCGTCACATTCGTGAACCCACTATGCACCTAAGAGCGTCACATTTCCCTCCGCGCAGACGAAGCCCGCCGGGCAAGTCAAACAGGCTGTCGAGAAATAAAGGGTTTTAAACGGGCGACATGCGAAAGTTCAGTCTTTGCTGACCGTCGGCCATTTGATGTGAGACGTGCTATGCGGTAGGTTAATTCGCTGATGCGCTCCGTAATAACATAGGGTCCAACATAGTGGGCCAGCAGTTTTTCACATAGTCCACGTTTCCTGGTTGGTTTCCAGAGCAACACTAAATCACCAGGGTCATATATCACGTGTCGGCGTCGGCGGTCGCAGCGTGCCTTCGAGCGGTCTTGTGAAACAAGAGTGCGTAACGAAGCAAGTCGTCGGGCTTCTTCAGCAAGACAGACTGTCTCTGATATACAAAGATTATCGTGGCTGGAAAACGGGAAGATAGTGTCTAGTGTATAACGAGGCGGACGAGCGTAGAGAAGAAAGAAGGGACTGTAGCCCGTAACTTCATGCTTTGAGGTGTTAAATGCGTACGTAATGAAAGGTAGCACGCTGTCCCAGTTCTTATGATCTGACTCGACATACATGGACAGCATGTTAGTAAGAGTTCTGTTCGTGCGTTCCGTAAGGCTATTTGTTTGGGGATGATACGGGGTGGAATGTCGAAACCTTGAAGCACATAGACGAAGCATCTCTTCGACCACGTCTGCAGTGAACTGCCGCCCACGATCGCTGATGATGACTCTGGGAGGTCCATGTCGGAGAATGACAAAATGCAGCAGAAAAATACACACTTCGGTTGCAGTAGCCGATGGTATTGCAGCTGTCTCACAGTAGCGTGTCAAGTGATCGGCACACACGATAATCCAGCGATTCCCATCGGATGAACGCGGGAAAGGACCGAGGAGGTCGATGCCAACTTGCTCAAAGGGAGAGCTGGGGGGTGGCACTGGATGGAGTTGACCAGGAGGAGCACTCGTCGGACGCTTATAACGTTGACACTCGCTGCAGCTGGACACATACTGGGCGGTCGTCTGGCGCATTTTAGGCCAGTAGAACCTTTCTTGGAGGCGGTAGAGAGTTCGCGCAGAACCCAAATGTCCAGATGTTGGATCGTCATGCATAGCGCGCAAGACGGAGACACGGAGACTCTCCGGGACCACCAGAAGATATCGTGGGCCTGTAGTAGAATAGTTCTTTTTGTAAAGAACCCCATCACGAACACAGAAACGAGTGGATGGTGCTGATCGCCTTGCAGTATTGAGCAGTGGTTCTAAAGTTCTGTCTTTTTGTTGCTCGACCTTGAAGGTATTTATATCAGGAAATCCCGGCTCCAGTGATGCGATATAGCAGTCGAAGTTGTCCGCGTCGCAGTCCGTCGTTGGAAGCGGCATGCGCGAGAGGCAGTCAGCGTCGGCGTGTCGGCGGCCGCTTTTATAAGAAACGGTAAAGTTATATTCCTGTAAACGGAGTGTCCAACGCGCAAGCCGGCTCGACGGATCACGGAGATTCACCAGCCAGCAGAGAGAATGATGGTCTGTCACCACAGTGAAGGGGCGCCCGTACAGGTACGACCGGAAGCGCTGTACTGCGAAAATAACTGCAAGACATTCTTGCTCTGTAACGGTGTAGTTACGCTCGGACTTACTTAAAGAACGACTCGCATAGGCGACGACGTGTTCTTTGGTGTCGACGCGTTGAATAAGGACGGCGCCGATGCCAATACCGCTAGCGTCCGTATGAACTTCTGTGGGAGCCGCATGGTCGAAGTGTCGGAGAATGGGATGAGACGTCAGACGAGACTTCAGCTCACGAAAACTAGCTTCACATTCAGGAGTCCATTCAAAGGGAACGCCCTTCTGGAGGAGGCATGTCAGCGGATACGCGATGTTGGCAAATCCACGAATAAACCGGCGGAAGTACGAGCAAAGCCCTAGGAAACTGCGTAGCTCTTTTACATGGCGAGGTTGCTTGAAGGCTTCCACCGTAGCAGTCTTCGCTGGATCAGGCCGTATACCGTCCTTATCCACTAGGTGTCCCAGAACGAGTGTTTGGCGCTCTCCAAAATGACACTTCTTCGAGTTGAGCACCAAACCCGCTTTGTCCAAGCAGTCTAGCACAAGATCGAGACGTGCGTTGTGCTCACTGAACGTGCGCCCGAAAATCACTACATCATCTAGATAGCACATGCATACTTCCCACTTCAAACCACGCAGGATGTTGTCCATGAAGCGCTCGAAAGTTGCAGGCGCATTACAGAGCCCGAACGGCATCACATTAAATTCAAAAAGTCCATCTGGGGTTACAAATGCCGTTTTCTCCTTGTCTGCCTCGTGCATAGGAATCTGCCAGTACCCCGACCTCAAGTCAACAGACGAAAAGTAAGACGCTGATGAGAGGCAGTCGATAGCATCATCAATACGCGGAAGAGGATATACGTCCTTTTTAGTGATGGTGTTGAGGCGGCGGTAGTCAACACAAAATCGCCATGTACCGTCTTTCTTTCTAACCAAGATCACTGGCGCTGCCCACGGACTACAGGATTCTTGGATCACATTCTTATTTAGCATTTCGTGGACTTGGTCATTGATCGCCTTGCGTTCCGACGGTGAGACTCTGTATGGTTTCTGTCGCAGCGGTTGGGCAGATCCCGTATCGATGCGATGGTGTATACGAGAAGGAGGAAACAATGGTGGTCCCTCTTGCTGGAAGAAGTCAAACAGTCGGGCATGTTTTAGCAGAATATTCGCCACTTCGTGACGCTGCTTAGTGCTGAGCGACTTGTTTACCATAGTCAGAAATGAGGAGTGCGCCGCAGGGCAGACATTAGCGAAATGGCGCTCATCCGCAGAATCAAGGGCCTCTGTAAGAATGGCGAGCGATAGCACGTGATCTTCATGGTAGGCGGCAAGTTTCAGACCCTGTGGTAGTATTGCAGGTTCACTCGAACAGTTTACGGCCCATAAGTTGGTGCGTCCCTGAACAACTGACAGCGTGCAATACGGTATCAGTACATTCCTCTTGATGCAACTCAGGTGAACGGGCTCCACGGTAGCGTCAAACGTTCCGTCGGTGGTGGGAAAACAGGCGACTGAAACACACGTTGCGGATAACGGAGGCACAACTGTATCCCGGGATACACAAAGCACACTTTCACGATATGGTGGGGCTTCCATAAACGCCGCAGCAAAGCTCGTACCTACACTGATTTCACCCGTTTTGCAGTCGACGGTGGCACCACACAGTTTCAAAAAATCAAGACCCAGGATTACGTCATGCGTAGAATGAGGTAGAACAGCGAACTCCGCGTTAAATATTTGACCACCCAAGGTAACGTCTACATTACACACGCCCACAGGATACAACAACTCCCCACTCACTCCGCGAAACGTATCGGCACGGTCCCAGCGAAACATCACCTTTCGTCCTAGGAGGCTTTTAAACGCAAGACTCATCACTGAAACGGTTGCTCCCGTGTCCACTAAGGCCATGGATGAAACCCCGTCAATTAGTACAAACACCTTATTCTTAAACATACAAATGGTTGGAGGTATCTCTGTCGATATCGAAGATTGTCCAGCGACCTCACCTCCAACGGCCGCGCTGGCTAGTTTTCCGGAGGTGGCGACGGGTATCGACGCCGCGGAGAGGGCGACCGGCTTACACGAGGAGCGGGTGGTGGTGTCAAGCTGCGATCGGATGCTGGAGAACGGTTCCGTAGCGGCTCCGGGTGCTGGTGAGGCAAGCTTCTTAAATATGTGTGCGAGGGCGAATATGTTTCGCCCAGAGGAGCGCGGTACCGCCTAGACATCGTCGATCGGTCGAACCTCGGTGGTTGGCGGCGATTGCAGTACCTGGCAATGTGACCCAAGTCGCCACAGCTATAGCACACAGGTAAACGACGATCGATGAACTGCCCTTCGAAGCGCTCAGCCGTGGGGGGTCGTGTAGCAGAGCGGAGCGGCTGAGCCTGCTGCACAGGAGGAACGGTCGGTCTGCGTGCAAACCTGCTGGGGCGAGGGTGTTCTGCTGATCGGTGTTCGGGCGTAAATGTGTCCTCACGTGGCCATGGAGCACCTCTGTGGTTGACGTCTGTGACACATACCGCCGGTTGCCAGGAAGCGCAGGGTGCGGCAGGCGCCATGTGTTGCGGGTAATAAGCGTCAGGTTGTCGTATGACGTCGCGCGCAAGTTCCTGGTGCCGCAGCAGTTCTTCACGCACGATCTGCCGTATAGTAGACGAAAGATCGGCAGACGGGCTCTCATCGACGCTGGCAATGGTTGTCACATTCGCCAGGCGTCCAAACTTTGGCACAATGCGACGTGTTTTCAACGTCTCAAACGTACGGCAATGACGCACGACATCTGAGACGGAATCAACGTGTTCCCGACTTATGAGGAAATTGTACACATCTTCTGCAATTCCTTTGAGGAGATGTCCGACTCGGTCTTCCTCGGGCATCTGCGGATTTACGATTTTGCACAGCTTGAGGATTTCCTCTATGTATATAGTGCATGTTTCTCCAGGAGCTTGAGCTCTTTGAGCAAGTGTTCTCTCGGCGCGTTTCTGTTTGGCGTGGGTGTCGCCAAAACACTTCTTAATTTCCTCGACAAAGTGCTCCCACGTTGTTAGGGAGTCTTCGTGGTTTTCATACCACATCAGCGCTGTCTCACTCAGAAAGAGTGCAACATATTCAAGCTGAGTGATAGAATCCCAACGGTTGTAGCGGCTCACCCTTGCGTAGTGCATCAGCCACTCGTCGACGTCTTCGCCCACTTTTCCCGCGAACGAGCGTGGTTCCATGTAGTGCCGCAAAGGTCCGACTGGCGCTGACCTTTGAGAAGGTGAAACTATAGCTGGCATTTGTCCACCTCCGTCCTGAGCCATAGGGAAGGTCGTTGGCAAGAGACCGGCAAGACGACGGCTCCGGCGAAGTTCTAGATTTTGCGACTCCGTGGTACGTTCTGTCGTACCCCGCACCTCCACCACTCTGTTACGCCCACAAAAGGCGTTACTTTGAAGCCGGGTAGAGTTAGAAGCGATGGCCTTGGTCAACTGAGCGCCTGTCGAGATTCAGCGAGCCAGCCACACGTCGTCGTCCTCGTTCACCACCCTTCGGTGCCCCCGCATACTGTTTGTTGAGGCGTGAACCCACTATGCACCTAAGCGCGTCACATTCGTGAACCCACTATGCACCTAAGAGCGTCACAATATATATATATATATATATATACTACAGCAATAGTTGTTGTTGATGTTTCCTAGTTGGAGTTAATGCGGGTGATAGGGAAATGTGTTGGTGAAAACCGAAATGAGCGACCCAAGTTTGTGCACAGCCGCAGTGGTGTGACAAGGTTCACTAATGATATTCACAACGCCCACCACAACGGCCATCACAAAATCATCACAAGGTCATCACAGGCCGAACACGCAAATATATCGCGAAGGTACAAAGGCTGTCCCAGCAAGAGTACTGCGGATTGACACAGTGCTTGGTTTCTTTTGAACTACTCGTTCGTTGTTCCTTAAAGAGCTTCTTTCCCTTAGCTTACATACAGCACGCGATTTAAAAGCGCATTTTCCCCCCAAACTTACGTTGAGCAGACACCATGCACGGAAACTCACGCGATGTACGCTTTCCAACTTATGATGAGAAACACGCCCGAGACGGCGCATTTGAGTTTGGCCAGGCGCGCACGTTGGTCACCGTAAGACGATAGAAAAACTGCGACGCCTTGGTTTTGAACCGCGCGAGTTCGTAACAAGCGAGAGGTGTACTTACGGCGTTGGAGGCCCTAGGCAAGGCGAATCCAGCCGAACAGTGAAGTCGGAGACGCGGTATGCAGCACAGAGCCCGGCACCGAGATCCAGCAAAGACTCATCGCCATTTTGCGAAAGCTTTATATATACAGTTCCGATTTATCTAAAGCCCCGTGAAAAGGGATTATTAAATTCTCAGAATTAATTGTACGGATATCTTGACACGATAGCAGATTTTAACCTGCACGTGTGTCACTCTCGAGATAACTGAGCTCCTTCGTTTCCCGATAGGGAGTGCGATTGTGTGTCAAGAAGAGCCCAATGACTCATGAATCACTCTGCTTTGCTCGTAGAGGGAAGATATTTTGGGAGGGGAAAAAGCGGGGGAGACGAAGGAAAGAGGCTGAGGGTATATACCACTCATCAACACCTAGAAGGAGGAGGAAAGAAAAAGAGAAGGCAGGGATTATAACCAGAAATGCGTCTCGTTGGCTTCCGTATATATACGCTGGCGGGCGCGGGAAAAAAAGGAATAGAAATATGAGATAGAGAAGTGGGGGGAAGGAAAGACGCGGCTATTTCTCACTTTTAGAAAGGTCTGCAAACTTTGGGGATTATCGCGTCCACCAGCAATAATCATTGCCCGTCTTGCTTGCATTTCCTTTTTCTAAAACGGTTCGCTGGATGCTTTTCCGTCTAGAATGTTGCTTCACGTTCACAGGCGCATGCCGTTCGGGACGTCGTGAACGTGACCCTGTCAAAGTTCTCCATGTTGTCACATTACGCAATGGTGGCATTTTGAGCCAATTAGAGACGCCGTAGCAGCTCTATGGACCAATCATACGGAACAAGATGGCGAATTTGACAGTATGGCGGAATTTTACAATGGCCTGAACGGGGCATTTCGGCAAGTACAGGGCGCGAGCGTTAATTAAGAGTTAATTAAGGCATGCAATATCGATGCCGAATGTTGTTTGAGGACAGGATAAGCCCGAAGTGCTGAAGCCTTTCTTTAGAATGTACTCCCCAACTCCTCCCGCTTTCACAATGTCATTTCTTCTACTGCCGTCGCTTTCTTGCAACGTGGAAAATATATGACGGGAAATTCAAAAGAAATGAGTATTCATATTACGAAAGTAATCTGCATAACAAGTTCGTTTTCATTATTGTTTAGTCCGTCACGAGTTAATACATCTGTCATAAACCTCCGTGCACACCAAACTCGGAGAACGAATAATGAAAAAAAAAATAATAACGAAGAAACAACCAATACCCACTTTTTTTTTTACGTATGATGGGACCCCCAATTTTTTAAAAAGCTTTATTATTTAAATTGGGTATAAAAGGGGCATCACATGGATCGGTTGACATAATATGAAGCCATGCTTGTTGTGCGTATACCATGCTTGCGCTTGTGCATGAAAAAAAAAGTATAGATGCACAGTGAGTATATATACGAAGCCTAATGAGCTTAATTAATGGGGACAGATGTCAATCTCCGGTTTGGGGAAAAGGGGGTTAGAAAGAATGAAAGAGGAGAGAGAAAGAAAGACGGATAGTAATTGAAGGACGTTCTGCGATTCCGGTAGATTGCAAAACTCCGCGTGCTTTAACGCTCTCCTGGTAGGATGTACAGGAACGTCTATGTCGAAGGATCGCGTAGCTCCTGACAGAGGTCAAAATCGTATAACGGAAGTTAGCGTGCCAAATGTCCATCGAAATGCTGCAAAGTGGATGCGTAAACATATAGGCAGTACACGCCCAGTGTTGCAGACCTGTTCGACGTTTCTCGCACCAACCACGGCGGCTCAGTGGCTATGGCGTTGTGTTGCGGTTGGGCTCGACTCCCGGACGCAGCTTTCGCATTCCTACAGGGGCGAGATTAAAGAAAATGAAATCGTTCGTGTATATTTACATTGAGATTCATGGTAAACAATCACAGCTGGTTTAAACTGGTCCGAAAATTTCCAACTAAATATGGCGCCCCTTATAACCCACTCTTGTCCCGTCTGGGCTTTTTAGAAGCGCGGCTCAGCGAGGACGTAGAAAGAAACAGATACACAGACACAGCGCTTCACTTTCAACTATAGATTTTATTTTCGCACGCATCGATAAATATACATCGTACGAGCGGAAACAAGCGTGACAGCCAAAAAGAACGTTCAGTTGTGCATTTCAATGAACCGTAGACCTGTGCAAGGCATGGCGAAAACATGTGCTGCAATGGTCACAAAGATAAACCGAGAAATCGTATCTCCTTTTCAGATAGCGACGCCGAAGGCTTGCTTACGCACTTTTCCTCTAATTTTGCAATCTCGTAGGCCTCCACAATCTCCCTCATCATCCTGCTATGAGCCCTATACAGAATGAAAGTACTTTCAAACATGGGCTTGCAGGAACAATTTCGGCAGTGAATACCCAAGTGACCCGAGATTACCCTAGTGACGTTATATCAATGCTCTTTTAATCTCTCATTGATGCATCTGCCGGTTTGACTAACATATACGTTCTTCCACATGAAAGTGGAATGGCGTAGGCAACGTAATGGGTGCAGGTTACAAATTGTTTGCGATGTTGAGTAGAACATGCATGCCTTTTGGTAATCTCTCTATTAACCTGTTTGCATAGCTTCTGTAGACGCTCAGGGGCAGAGAAAACCACGTCCACCCCCGATTTCGCTGCTATTATTCTCAGATTATGTGAAATGCAAAAAGGTTTATGCAAAACCAAGTTTATCGCTGGCTTTCACGTTTCAATCACGTACCAACTGCTCCAGTTTTCGACCCTGTTAACCAAATGGTGCGGTTTCTGAGACTCAAAGCCCACAATCTGATCTGATTTGGACGGTTCCCGCAAGCGGGTTGGATCGACGACAACGCCGCGAGAAACCGAGCTTAGAACGTTCTCCATGCTGCCCAGGATGGCCGCGCAAATGGGCCAAAACTACTAAAACGAACTGCAGTGACCTTTATTTGCCGTCGCCTTACGAGGGAAGGGGTCACGAAGGTCGCAGCACTATACAAGAAACGCAGCTCGCACTGGGACGAATACGTCGTGGCACGTCTTTCGCCGTTCGATTCGGCTCGCTCGAAAGCGGCGGACGGCGGAGCTGTGAACGTCGTCACTCTCTTCACGCTTGCGTGCATTCTCGCAACATCGCACAGGCGGGTGCATATAATACAAAGCATATACGAAGCTTGCAAACGCACTCGGTCGGTTAGCTGCGATAGCAACGACCCGAGCGAACAACAATGGGCGCGACGGAACGCGTGCAATCCCTGCGAGGTGGAGACGGCCAACCATGCGCGGAAAATAAACAGCGGGCCACAAGAAGAAAGCCTGCTAAAGCGCCGTGGTAGTAAGTCTCGGCAGTCGTCTTTCACGCCTGACAATCGAGTGATGTCTTCATTTTCTTTTCTTTTTAAGCGAAGCTTTCTTTGCCTTCTGCCTTCGACTTTTCCACTGATGCACGCCACGACGGGGGTGGTTCAGCGCGTGGATATACATGGAAGGAGCGTAACAGAGAGGAAGGGCGGCCCAAAAAACACGCTTGGACCTTTCCATCGCGTCGCATGTGCACAATGCCCTCTGGAGCTCCCTGGGCGTCGTCACATTAGCCTCGTGACAACAGTAACTATCCGTGACACCAAAAGCATTGCAGAAACTGCAGTGCTTACGTTTCTACCAGGGTCCTTCAGTACTTTTCATGCAGAGTACTGAAGGACACTGCTTCAACTAACGTGCAAGTCCTAAGGTGAGGTAGATACGTATATTTGTTGAGATGGGGCAGGGAGAAGAGGCAGAGGATGTGCAGAACAGGCGCAATCGCGAAACGAGTGAACCTTGTCACTCTTTGCTCGCAGTCCCCATACAGCGAGGAAGGGCGGGGCAGGGATAATACGACGTGAGAAGGTAAGGAAACGGTCGCTACTAAAGACACGACATCGGTTGCGGGCAAACTGAAGGTACGGTACGGTGCGCTTCTGCTATTTCTGAACAACTAAACACCATGCCAATTTGTCAAGTGAACAACTGACACAGGACGTGCAGACGCAAAGCCGAGTCAAAACACCGTAGGGTCTAGGCGACACTACAAAAGCGGTCGCGCGTCAAATCAACACTTATGTGTCCGCCGCGGTAGCTCTGCCGCTATAGCATTGCTGGACGTCGCGGGTTCGATCCCCACCGCGGCCGCCGCATTTCGACGGGAGCGAAATACAAAAACGCTCGTGCACGTTGCTTTAGGCGCACGTCAAAGAACGCCAGGGTGTCAAAATGAATCCGGAGTAGTGCTGTTGAGGTCCCCTCGTCTGATAGTCAGCTACGGCGCTGCACTTATCTCTACGTACTTTCCCCAAAAGTCACTCACACTCGCACACTAAGCGTGCCTCATAATCAGATTGTGCTTTTCGCACGCCCAGTCCCATAATTTCGCCAACACTTCTGCCACGATGCGATGTGCCATGTGAGGTAATAATAATGCTTAGCCATCTTATGGGTTATGAACAATGGTGCACAACAACGCTTCAACCAAACATGTCTCCCTGTGTGCTCTGTGTGTGGTACGCAGACAAACATCAGTGGTGCACGCAAGGTAACGTTTAAAATCAACTCACCACTGTCGTATGGGACTGAACGCTGAAGAAATTAAACATTCGCCGCCTTCATCACCACTAATTATCGTCAATAAAAGCAAACAGCACAGAAAAGTTCGCTTGCATGGATTCCCAAAACGCGTGGGATCCGAATATTTCTTTTTTCCAAGCGCGCCTTCTTCCTCGTCCGGCTTGGGTTTTCTTCGGCTTGGGCGTTGCTGTCCACTGCTGTAGGCGGCCGCATTTCGATCAGAGCGAGATGCAAAAACGCCCGTGTACCGGGCAATGAGTGTACGATAAAGAACCCCAGGTGGTAAAAATTAATCCGAAGTACCTCACTACGGCGTGCCTTAATCAGATTGTGGTTTTGGTCCTTAAGAAAAAAACATTATTTAATTCATTGTTCTTTCTTTCACTGCTGTGCCCTGTAATAGCGGCTGTGACAACTGTGATTGCAACTAGGAAAAAGGATAAATGTTATTCGTAGAAAGGCAGACCTGTCCCGTTCTCTTCTCTTGTGTGTGTCTGTTTATTTGGCGTCTTCATATTTTATAATGGATGCCGGCTTGAGCTTATGCACTGTATAGCCTGCTACTCTGGACTGGAGATGAAGGGGACGAAAGAGGCATGGCGAATGATGATGGCAAGAACAGAGGTGCGATGATTGCCGGCCAGCACAGCTGCAGCCTGGTTGAATCGCAGCCTTTAGTGCGACAACAGAGCTTCCGGCTATATGGTAGCCGGCCCCTACACCAGGGCCTAAACATCCTGCGGATCTGAACAGCTAGACACCGTCGCTACGGTGGAGCAATTGCCGGCAGCTACTGCAAGGCTAATCCCACCAGTAGCCTACAACCACTCAACTCAACTCAACTGCGCGCCTCTCGGGTTGATGTCTGACTGACCGCAACAGGCCAGCCGTCACCGTGCAGGATCGAGGCCTTATCAGCTGCGCGGCATTTTCTCATTTCGTTCCCTCCGCTATCGAGTTTTCCTTTTGCCGTCACTCGCTCGCTTTTATCGCCTCGCTGCTACGCTTCGCTGTGCATTGCCCCGCATCACGCCTCTCGGCGCGTCGAGTGACTGGTCGTTGCCTCCCACGCTGACCGCTTCCTTCCCTTTGAAGGAGGGGAGTTAGAATATTCGAAATATCCAATGCACCTTCAATAGTGCTTGCTCTTCGATGTTGTATTCCAGTGGTAAAATCGTTTCTGTTCTAGTATAAGTTATCGGAATCTCGAACGATAGGAGTCGATAGGAGTGAGCACTTTTCCGGATCATTATGCTGCAGAAGTGCCGATAAGAGAACGGCATTTCTTATTTAGAAGCTCCTGTTGGTAAACGCATTATCAAACATATAAATAGGCTTCATGACGTAATCCTCGCAGTTGAAGAAAAACCTGCAAGGTTTTTCTTCAACTGCGAGGATTTTCTTTCGAGGAACCCGTGTGGGTTCCCTTTGTAGCAATTGCTACGAATCGGTGGATGTCTGATTTTCCCTTTGATAAATAGGCTTCATTTTTGCAAGCAATGTAGACTGCACAGAAATTTGGTATTTTGTGTTGTTTAAAAAATGATAACGTATTCGATATTTCATTCGATATTCAAAGGTCACTTTTCTCGAATATTCGTGATTCGGAAATTTCATTATTAAAACACCCCTACTTGGAAGCTCTTTTTTTTTTTTTACTTTGCGTTACGTTTGGCTTCTTTTGACAGGTCACTGCAAAATATTTCTTGTTTCAAATTTGTCTTCGAGGAAATGGGCGTTTAGGTTTACTAGGCTTGTATGTTTCTTTTTTTCTTTCATTCGATCCTGTTTGTCGCCCGTGCGTGGCCGATGCCGGCGACAACGAACGAGCGGTGTCATGCCAGTCAGTGACGATGCCCAAAAAATATGTAAAACAAAAAAGAATGATCACATGATGTACGACATCTATATACGATTCAACCAGGTTAAATTAGATAAAATTAATTAATTGGCATGCGTCAGACGCGCGCGGTCAGCTGACACAGACAGGTGCACAGGTTGTTGTTGTTGTTGATGTTAACTCGAGAGTATGGGAGGTTTGGCTACTGAAGAGCCCGATATCCCAAAACCACAGCTAAAAACAAAGGAAAGCACCAACCGAGATAACAGTATGCAGAAAGAAACGATATAATTAATCAGAACCTTTAAAAATCGCTTATAGTAAAAGAAACACACTATTCATTACTCAACAAACATACTAAGAACTTAACTTAAGGTTGCAAATGTATAAAAATAATAACAGAGGATCACTGGAGATTACCGGGTGTTACGTTTCGCCTACAACGCGCGGTAATGCCGGCGCGGATGCAACGGACGCCGGGGCTTTGTTCAAAGCGGCGGACATTTTGGCCCGTCCGACGCCGCCGCAACGCCTACCCGCCAAGCGTGTCCAGGCGTGTTTCAGTGCCACGTGTCTTCGTGTGTGTGTGTGTGTGTGTGTGCCCACGCTTGTCAAAGCGCGGCATCAGGGGAGCGGAGCTCCCCAAGTGAAGGTTGGCGATGCGTCACTACACTCGGTTCAGCAGGTCTCTCGGCTCGACAGTTCGCGCCGTCGTGGGGTCATGCTCCGCCGTCCCGTGACCTTCATCCCGTGACCTTCATCCCGTGACCTTCTCTTTTGGACCGCGACGCCGAGGGTATAAGAGCAGCTGCCCCCGGACGCCAGGAGAGAGGCTCCGATTTGTACTGTTGAGTTACGTGCTCTCCCGTCTCTCCACTCCGGTCGACCTGACCGGCCGCTCTTTTGCTATGTTAGAATAAACAAGTTGTTCTGTTACCAGTCTTCTCTTGCTTTGCCGGGACCTTCGGATGCTTCCAGTGCCCCAGGCCGCCAGGCCAACGCTACCCTTGGGGCTTGCGACCCATTGGCAATAACGGGCGTCAGCACCGAGACCCCAACAACTCGGGCCAGCGGTGCGATTCCAACACGGGAGAGATCTTTGTCCGGCAGTAGACATAAATTAGCAACTTGAGTTATCCTACTTGGCGCAATGTAAGCAATGAGAAGCCGGAAAATAGTCGAGACAGCTGGACAAACGTTGACCAGCAACTATTTAACGATGCATACAGACACGTTGTGCGTGCGTGCTCATGTGAGCATGCGCGGGAGTCGGCTTTTCTTATTTGGCTGGCACCTTCGTTAAGCAACAACTGTTTAATTTCGGCTCGTTGATTGATTATTACTTCATTGTTACGTGCGTCTGCGCAGGTTTTATTAAATGCGTGCTACGTTATTGCCTTCGCTAACTATTGTACAATTTCACCATGTTTTGATATCTCGCTTATGTCTGTGCAGGTTTTCTTACCGTCTAGTTCTATCATGCTTCTGCTTGTGACTATATATTGTATACATCTCCCCCCACTCCTCACGTAGTAGTCCCACTGGAGCCTGCGGGGATTCGGAATATATAAATAGATAGATTTCATTAGGATACAGCCTAAGTTAACGGACAGAACATAAAGCAAGCGACAAAAGACTGTCATTAACAGCTTTTCTCTACACTCGTTCTTGGGTTCACGTCGCATACGTCACGCCAAGTGCAAATACGTACGTGGTTGACCTATATATGTATTTGCGTATTGGACCATGTACTAGCCACATGGGCTATTGGCCCAACTATGTTGTACGCATTTCTTGAATTGTTTAAGTAAAACTTATGCTTGATCAAAAACAAAAACAAAAAATAGCGTTTTCCCTCTGACATCTATCTAGCCAGTATCCGTTGAGGATTCTACATCGTGAAAGCGCGCGCCAGCACTAACATGTGCCCAGTGCACAAAAGAAAGAAAGAAAAAAGGAAAGAAAGAAAACAGAGCCACGGTACAACCTTGTTTGTTTCCTCTTCGCCTCTTTGCACAACAACAAAGAGTAGACGCCGCTGAGCTTGCATCGTAACGCAACGTTGGTATCTGAGTAAGAGTTGGTATCTCTTTCGTTACAGCATAAACACGCAGCAAAAGATTGCTCCCGCACACATAATACGTGAGTCGAATGCGGCTCCGATAGTGCCCCGAGAGCTCGGAATTTTCTGCAAGCTCTCTAAATATTCTAAACAGTCCATCTTACTATTTCTTTCTATATACTTTCTCCCAGTCCCTCCACTTTCGTACTACTAGTTCCACATCCTTGACGAAGATGAGCTAGTCCCCACTGTGGATGACATCGTCTTCGTACTACTGTGAAGTACTTGTCTCGTTTTAACCTTACATTATTATTATGCAAATTAAAAAAGAAGCACATATTTGCACCCCTTATAAAACTCCTAGAAAAGTTCAGGGGTCCTGCCTATATTACATTTCTCACTAATGAATCTCCACCAACAAACATGTGATTTGATTGATTTTACGCCCCTCGTAACCCTTCAACTGAATCCCTCCCCCGCTTTGCTCGCCGATGATCAGGTGTAACTAGCCGACTCATGTGCAAAAGCAGAGGAAGTGCATCTCGCCTTACCTAACCAAGATGGCGGATGGGCCTCTGACTAAAATTGTAAGACCTCATCGTGCACAGTTGTGCCACGGTGACCTCCGATATCGGGTGGTGCGCCGCTACAATTCGGCGGCAATGATTCCACCATCATGAAGAAATAAACTTACAGTTGGTTCCCTAGAGCAGGCTGCTGTGATGTGTTCCCTGCCGATTACTGAGTACGTCTACAGAGATCCTGTGTGCTGATATTTCTTGCTCTCGGAAACTCCAGCGCAGCCACGCGCTGCTCAACATATAGGTAGGAAATCGAGAACACGTATATGCCTACTTTCCAGCCTTGTTTGTTTGCCATTAGCCTCTTCGCACAACAACGCAAAGTCGACAACGCCGCGCTTGCGTCATACACGCAACATTCGTCTATGTATTCTTTCGATATTGCGAGGATGAGCAACAAAATAGAATAAATTGGCACGTATATTAACCTCACTGCTTCGTCTCCCTCTGTATGTTTCTACTGCACGGTCGTCTTCAGTGCTCTGCCCTATCGCCGACATTGGTCTCGGTCCAGCTTCGCCTTTATACAATTTTTTTTTCTTCTTATTTATCACATGGCAGAGCCAACTCGCCACGCTCGGCCTGGTTGTGAATGAACGCGCGTGCTTTCAACATGCTATGAACGGGCGGCATGTCAGCGGCAACGACGCAGAACAAGAACGTTCGGGGGCACCGACAGAAAGATCAAACCAGTTTTGAATGAATGACTCCCGCAAGACATCACCTCCTACGACCCCCCCCCCCCCCCCCCCCCCGCCACTTTGCGTTTCTTCCAGAGTTGATCTCTTTAGGAATTGCTCGTCGCCTTTGCCGGTTCTTTATGTAAGGTGCAGGCGTTGCTCTTCAAGACAAGCCGACACCCGCTCTTTTTTTTTTCTGGACTTTGTTTCTGCTTTTTTGTTCGTCGGCTCGCTCCTTGTGATAAAGCTGTCATCGAAAGACGACCTTCCAGGACCATGTTGCCTCTTTCGGCAACCCACTACGTTCCCCTTACCCACACCTCCCTCTCCCCCATTCACCAGCCTTCTTTTTATTTCTCGCGTCGCTCTTTGCCACCACGTCCTGTGCCCCCCTGCACGCTGTTCTGCTACGCAAGTGGAATTGTATACAAGCCCCCAAAGGCAGTCGCCCGTACATTGCCGCAGCCGCCACGTTAGTCCTAAGGGGCTCGAAGCCACTCGGGAAACGAATTCGCCCGGAGATGCTGCTGCCGCCGCTGCTGTATATGCGCGCTGTCAAGGGGAGAAGCAAGAATTTTCACGCTCTCGGCGCTGCAAGTCGCCGTGGCGAAACAAGGCGAATCGTCTTTGCGCCGAGCGCCTCCTTTCCTTCGCATGCCTTCATTCCTCTCACGCGCTCACAGAGACGGACAGACGTAGAAACGCACGCGCACGCGTCCAGTCCAGTCCGGTGTTCGAACGAGGGCGAGGGAGAGACACTTCAATGAACGCCCGAATGCGCGCGAGTCCTCGTCGTCGCGTTTTCTCTGTCTTTTGCATCTGCCTGCTCTGTTGCCTGTCCGAAGTTGCTTCGGGTAGCTTCGCCGCGTGTATACGTCCATCCGCGTCGTCGCTACGCTTTCGGTCGCGGCGTTTATACAGCCTTCGGCGCCCCTTATCCACGCTTCTTGCCAACGGGAGCGTGAACGTAAGTGCTTTTCACGTGCCTACGTCGGCGAGGCGAACGCCACAACCTTCTTCTTCCTCCTCTCCCTCTTCTCTCCTTCGGTACTCTGCCTGTGTAAATTCGCAGCAAAGCATTGAGTGAGAGAGAGAATGAGGCAGAGAGAGAAACGGAAGGCAAACGACGACGAGCTGTCACACCTCCGTTTCGCTCGCGGCAGTCGTCAATCATTACGCGAGCCGGCGAGCGAAGGTCCAGTGTGTGTGTTCGCGCGCGAATGCTCGCACTGTAGACAGGAGGGCTCGCCTGCGGAATGAGGCTATTAAAACATTTGGCTTCCTCGCGCTGGCCGCGGCGGTAGAGCGCTTTCTTTTTTTTTCCCACTTGTCTTTTTTTCCAGCTAATCGCGTTTGTTTCCTGTCGTCTCCTACTCTACGTTGCGCGCTCTTCTGCTTTATCTACACTCTCTCCCCAACTATCCACTCTCTCTCTCTCTCAACGTTTTTATCTCTGACCGACGCTTGCGCGAGCGCCGCTTTCTCGGTCGCCGTGCTTGCGTGGCGCAACAAAGGCTGGTTGTCGACGCGCGCGCGGTCGGAAGGAATTAAAAAGCACCGCGGGGTAATCGGCGGTTTAGACGCGTTTGATTGTTCTCCATTTATTTCCTCTACGTGGGCTTCGTCTCTTCTTGCTTCTAGAAGCCGTGACGTTGGCTGCCGAGACGTTTTGTTTGTAGAAACCGACGCGAGGGCGCTGATTGTTTATTGTGCGACGGCCAGGCTTTTGGATGCCGCTCTTTCGACGCCCGGCTCGTGCACCATGAGGCGACTTAAATCCAGCGAAGAAAGAGGAAGAGAGAACGAGAGCACAAGTCACGTATTGTATCTGTTACCTTATTTTAATGCGAGAGCATTATAGGCGGACTTCACCCACATTGAAGGTATCTCACAGAAATACGGGCCGGTCCAGAGGGCAGTGCAGCACAGCAGAGCTTCTCAAAGCGCTAGCTGTTGCTGCAGCGGGAAGGAGGAGCTATCGTTACGACAGCTATCTGAAAGCATACTAATCGTCGAGACATATCACGGAAGAACTCCCGTGAGTGTTACATTGATGTGGTCCTTACTATAAATGCAATATGTCTTGATTTAGTTTTAGGTTTGCAGAATTGCTGTACGTGTCTTCTAAACCTGAGCTGGAGACAGAATGCCTAGTTTGTGAGTGAGATTGCCCTCTAATTCATGTTGTGCTCTGTACTGCTATGTATACATAGCGGATTAATGGTATACATAATGGTGCTTGTACTTAATGTTAATTTGCTTCTAGACAGAACTCTGGAAACCAATTAAAGGAATAGGCGAGGCAACGAAGAAGGGAAATGTGTACAAGAAAATTATTTACCGCGATGACTGTCTCGAAACCGGTTGCTACAATTATACGCCGATATATAACGTTATTTTGTAGCAACCACATTTAATGTGAACTATATTCTAAACAAGAAGGTTAAGTGAAGCTGTATAAGTCTAATTACGCTGCTTCAATAGCGAAACAAACTACCCTCACCGCGAGAGGGGATTCGACATGTCACCATATGTCACGGAGAAGCGACGCAAGAACGAGAGAGTACTGGTGGCGATGCCAACCTTCAGTGAAGTTCGTGCACTGGCTTGCACTGACCTCATATATCTTCACGGCGTCTTTTCGAGCCACTACACTGTATTCTGAAGCAACGAATGACTCACCTTACAGAGTTTCCAGAACTTTGCGTGCGTCTGAAAACGATCGGAACGCGAGAAAATAACTTGAAATCCGCGTCGTCGCACGGACGCGCAGGCGCTGAGGTTTCCGCGCGAAATTCAAAAAGAAAAGGATAGCGTTGGCCTGGATTTTCACAAAAGCTTATCACGCCAAACTCAATATAACCGCGTGATTATCGGCCAGTGCGTGGGCGCCCGTTATTCGAGGTACAAGCGCGAGCAACCAAACGATCGAGATGGTTTTCTCTATTGCGAGAGAATGCTGCTGTCGCAATACGTGAGTCCAAGGCCCAAGGAATCACTGAATAGTGCTTGCCTGAGCTCGTTGGTTGTACATAGCAGAATCGGTTTCCAGCAGAGCGTTCTGACACAAACAGGAAAAGACGACGACACACGCTGGACTATCAACTGACGCTATCAACTGACGCTGGTCTATCAACTGACTAGCAGTTGATAGTCTGCAGCGTGTGTCGTCGTCTTTTCCTGTCCGTGTCAGAACGTTCTGCTGGAAACCGATTCTGCTGTGAATCACTGAAGTCTGCTCATTTTCTTTTTTTCTGCGTGCAAAAAATGGGCTCCGGGGGGGGGGGGGGGTCGATCTTGAAATAGCGCCTTAATTTGCCAGCCCGCGAGCTGATCTGGTGTGGCGCTAACAGGGCCGGCGCTCCATTCAAGAGGCGAGCAGCACAAGCTGTGACCGGATGCCTCGGCATTACTCGCGCGTGACCGTTTCCTGCTTTATTGTATTCGGCTCGCACACCCAGATCGCTCTCGGCTTGCCTGCTCCTCTCGGAACGCGTCGGCGTCGCTTTCCGCGGGTCGCGCGCTGTCGTCGCGGCGCTGTTGATAGCGGCTCGCCGTCGCCGTTCGAGCCCGCGGCACTTCGCGGTCCAAGGGTCGAGTGGAAACAACGGCTGCGACGACGGAGACGTCGTTTGGTAGTCGCGAGGGGGAGATTGGTTCGGTTTGGTCTCGCGTGCCGGCCGAAGCCGTGTTTGTAGAGTTCGGTCGATGGGAGCAGAGGGTAGACTTCGGCGCCAACGCCCTTCTCGGCTTGGCGAAAGGTTCGACACCGCCTCTGTATAGTAAGAGTGGCACAGGACGCAGAACCCCAAACAACTTAAAACCACCGGTGGTGTGAGAAACACGGTCAGGACAGCGGCAAAATACAAACACCGTGTGTGTGTGTCCACACACGCACACACGCACGCACATACACAGACGCACGCACGCACGCACGCACATACACAGACGCACACACGTACACGCATACACACACGCACGCACATGCAGGCACACGCACGCACGTAGGCACACACATAGATACACGATACGTGCGAACACCCACGGATAGACATGTGTGCACGCAAACACTCGCGGATAGACACCCGCAATACACACGGACGCAAACACATAACCATACACACGCGCCCACGCACACAAACACAATTTTCATTTATTCATTGGAAAAGCACCGTTATTAGCTAAAAAAAAAAGAACAACAAACGTAAAACGTTCGCGCCGAGCTGGGATGCGACGAATGTCTGAGCGCAACGTCACAGCTATTGTGACGATTTTCGTGTTTCTTTTGTTTTTACGCTGAGGAGGTCCGAAGAAGTTTCATGATTGAGTACTCGCTTATTTTCAAATCCAATGTAAAGCTTCTTCGTTTTTATATGAAAAGTTAAATAACGTGCCGAACAGGCGTTAGTGGAATCTATGACGTCACAAGGAGCGAGGCAAAGCTTTTTCACGTGGCGTCGCACTCGTCTCGTTCTCGCATCCTTGCTGGCTTTCTAAAACGTTCGCCGATGGTATAAGAGGGATCTTATGCGACCCTATAGAAGCTTTGAGAATCTATGCTCAACACATTTACTAGTACCCCTTTCAGGAAACGACAAAAGCGACCGAGTAAAAAGTTCGTTGTCTTTCGACTTGGTCAAAAGTTAGCTGAAGGGCGATGATGTTTTCCGTGCGGTCTTTTTTCTTCATGGGGTGTTGCATCATTTCCACCATAAGTATGACCCAACTAACCCAGCAAAAGATATACTGTTTGGGAACCTCTGCAGATTTTTTTTTTTTCAATAGGCAACATAGAGTATATGCTGTCGTCCTACAGCGTCTGCTGAATTTTGGTTGCGGCTGCGAAGGGTTATGGTCAGTGACCACAGCGCTTTGTTTATTTTCTAGCATCTCTCCTGACCAGCCGAGCGTTCGTCGAACTCTTAACTCTTTTTATCTGTATGTGGACTGCCACATCAGGCCATTCTAAAGTCATTGAGACTGTCCACAGAATAAGTTTTCGAGTGTAACCGCCAGGATCTCTTTGGCATCACTCGCGTTATACTCTGGGCGCCCGCGCATTCTTTCGACGTCCATCCTTTTTCTCCGTCGCTTTAAGGCTTCCCTGGCTTCAATAACAAAAAGCTCCGGCCGATGGCGACGTGACCGTCGCCTCGACGCGCTCGAACGTACAAAGGTCCCAGACTCTTATCGGCGACGGCTCGAGATCCCTTTCCCTTTCTGTTTTGTTTTATCTCTCAGTACGTTCTCGTGTTTTTCTTTTCGTGTCATCCATCCTTCTTTCTTATCTCTCTTTCATCCATTTAGTTCTGCCGTTTCTCTGAGGAACTGTTCGCTCCGCCTCGCCTCGCCTCGGTGCAGCGTTGATTGAGCCCAGGTAATGCGAGAAGGCGTGCATACGTCAACATGCGCTAGATAATATAGACCTCAATTTGAGGCAAGCAACAAAGAGTCATGATTACGCTTTCTTTCTTCTATAGTAACGGGTGTCCTTTACATGTGGGAAAGTAGCGCAGCCTCTTGATTCTTTCTCTCTTGTTTTGTTTCGGTCAAGATAACTTCCTGTGCGGAAAGACGCGAGTCGCATCGGAGTCTGCGGTAAATGTCGTCATGGGTAATTGGACATCGCTGGGAGAGTATTCCGTCCTGCAATGGGCCGCTGCTGCTGCTGCTGATGATGATGATGTTAACTAGTGCCGAGGGGAGCGCACATGTCCGCGTGCAGCCTATCTCTCTTTCCTGTATTCAATTATATTTTTACGCATCCCATATTCCTCACTGGTGAAGGGTAGCGAGCCAGGTTTTCAGTTCTGGTTTACCTTCATGCTTTTCGCCTTCCTTTCTCCTTGATATCCTCTCTCTCTCTCTCTCTCTCTGTAGTGTGCGACAACTTACTGTCATTCGCGTGAAGCTTTATAACCGTGGGCAAATTTATGTACGTAGGGACGGAGGTTGGCACACAACAGGTTTTTCAGTTACGAAAGCTGTCGAGTTACTCGGTGACTTCTGTCGATCATGCTTTATTGACCTTGTGTGTGACCGCAGAAGCCGCAGGTCGTGCCGCTTCGTCGCTCTGTTTTCCGCACACGTTTACTAAAACTGCTTTATCGGCGGAATATCTGATTTCGCTTCATGTCATTGTCTCTTCATCATTAAACAACATATTGCTTGTGAAGCAGCAGGTGACTGTGGGTGCCTACACTCCTAGTTCAATCAATCAATCAATCAATCAATCAATCAATCAATCAATCAATCAATCAATCAATCAATCAATCAATCAATCAATCAATCAATCAATCAATCAATCAATCAATCAATCTTTAAAGTTATTATTCGTGTGCCTCCGAACTCGCTGTTGCTGCCAAGTCCTATGTATGTTAACGAAGAGCCCATCAGGAGACTGTGGTCTCTCATTTAGTTCGACATACTCCTCACACCTGCAACTGTTGCAGGAAGACGCGTCACTCTGCTACGTGTCCCCGCCATGTCGACGAGTGGCTTCTGCTTAGCGCCACGTTAGCCCATCTGGACTCAAGAATACTCATGCCGGCAAAGTATTTGATACATGGCCACGTATACCTCTCAAGTCCAGAGAACGATACGTGCGGTACTGCAGTTGCTGAAGTCGACAGACCTCTGTGAGCGGCTGTAGTTTAGACGTGCAGGCTCCGGGCGAAGGAGACGCCCTCAATGTTTTTTTTTTTCTTCTAATTTCACTCTTTCTTTTCACACCTTAAGGCCATTTTCCCTGTCGTAGGGTACTTGCGTCTGGTTAACCTTTCTTTCATTTTTCTCTCTCTCCCTCATTTAGGCTTGTCTCGTGGGCAATATTTTCTATTGTTTAGAGAAAACAATAGGCTAAATTAAAATCGGAATCTGAGGTTTCTCTTGATTATTCGAGATGACAACTTGCGCAGCGTGGCATACAACTTACGAGACGCGGCACGTTTCGAAAGCAATCTAAAGGAGAGAGTGGAAAGAGCAGATAAACAACGGGAGAAAGGCGCAGGAGGTGAGGAGGGGGAGGGCACTCTGCGATAGCTTATCGTCCCGCGAATGACGGCACGCCTCGAGCTGGGCGACTGGCGAGCGGCTGTCGCGTTGCTCCAAACAAGGAACGGCCGCTCGACAGGGGCGATTAAATATAGAGCGGCGCAATCCTTCGTGGTGTTGGTGACGCACACTTCCCAAGAAAACTAAGGAGCGGCGTCACGGGTTCGTCATGTAGCGAATCCTAAAGTGTGCGAGTATCAGACGGCGGCGATATGAGGCGTTTTTCTCGAGCGATCGCGTTCGCGACATTTCACGTAGCTCGGCACCGGATGCGTCGGTTCATGTCGTCTGTTCGTCTTGGCATTGATGTATGTGTAATGGGCGAGTAACGGCTTTAGTAAAAAGTCTTGGGACATATATATACTAAGGATTTATCTGGAAGTCCTGATAACATATATACACCTATGTCTCTTATCTATACTCAAGAGAAATGAGGTCGAAAGTTAGAAAAGGGAGGAAAGTTACTATTGCACAAGTCATGTTCCATGACTGGCTGTGAGAGTGCGATGGCATCTAAGAATGGAGGAAGGGAAGCGTAGGAGAGGCACCGGCCAGCACGGACGTGTTGGAGAAAGTGTGGTGGAAGTCACGTGCTGTTTTTCGCAAAGGAGCACTGAGACTGCATGGTACCCCAAACGTCAACGTTGCCATAGCAACTGCGCTCCTGAAGTTCTGGCTGCTGCTCTCGTCCTCCGAAAAGTGAATCAATTTTCCGCCTGTGTCTCACTGCGCATTCTCTTCATGAGACAATCTGACTTTGGAGCGTGGTGCGTAAGCTTGAAAGTTGTGTTTAGGGTCTATGAGCGTGACTGTCAGCCAGCAACGCAGACACTCGGGTAATTACGGCGCGGGTCTTCATCATCTTGTTCAACGCGTCACGGAAAAGCACAGGAGCGCCTCTGCTTCACTAAAACTGTTACAGAAGTTTCAGAGGCTTTGTTCTTAGGCGCGTCGGCTGCACACACTTCCGGCGTCTCGTAGCAATGCAAGTTCAAAGCTCGCGCTTATCTTCACCGGCGAGCTGATTGGAGGCGAAAAGGGAAGTGGCACACCAACATGGCTGCATTTCCGGCTGTGACGTCAAGGCCTCTCCCATTTTGTTTCTTTCCTCCGTGCATGCAAACCTTACGGCAACCATTCAAGGCTGTGTAGCTCTAGCTTTACTATGACAATATCTACGCCATTTGTAGGGCGACCCGCTGTGATGGCGTGGTGGCTTTGGCGTTGCACTGCTAAGCCCGAGGACGCGCGATCATTTTCTGGCCATGACGGTCGCATTTGGACGGGGGCGAAATGCAAGAATGCCCGTGCACTGGGTGTTAGTTAATGAACTACAGCTGGTTAAATTTAATCCGGAGTACCCCACCACGGCGTGCTTTATAATCATGCCGTGGTTTTGAGGTTCTGGCACGTGAAACCCCAGACTTACATAACATTTTAATTTACGTGTACGGCGATACTAGTGCTTAGCAGGTTATTCATTGCCCATGATAGCGAGTAGAGGGCGGTGTGTTTTAAAGTATGGTACATGTCCATCCCAATTTCAGATTTCGTATATTTCTTGTGGACGCATAATCACTCACACAACCTCAGAGTTGATGCGCACTTTAGGGTACGTAATAAATCTGAACTCTCCCCTTAATTGCACAATGAAAGAGCGGAATTCATATCTTGTGGTGCGATGCGACCAGTCATTTGGGGAATAAAGAGAGTAGAACTAAACCTTTTTGTTTTTCGGGAAATCTTGAATGAACAACAATCAAATGAACAGCTTGGCTAACGTTAGCAGGCACACACGGTGTGGTGTAGTGGCAGAGCGTCTGTATCACAACTGTAAGATTTCTTTCTTATCTTTCGCCGGTGCAGGTCTGAAACCAGACGGCCAGATGGAGGAAAGTGAGAGAGGGCGAGGTAAGTGTTACGCATAGAAATGATAACGCATTTAGTATCCGATACCTTTCAGAAGAAGCTGTAGAATAGGGTAGTATCGTGCTGGATACTCGTGTCTTCTGCGCAGACTGAACATAGAACCCTCTTGTGTGGCAGGTGAACTCTGAAAATGTTCCTTGGGGCGGGTAGCGCAACCCGCGGACGAAAGACAAAAGGAAGTAGACGATACGAGCGCAGTTACCTGCGCTCGTATCGTGTACTTTCTTTTGTCTTACGTCCGGGTTGCGCTGTCCACCCCTAGGAACATGTTGAATCACCAACTCGCCCAGCTTGCCGTGTTAATTCAGAACTCTGAAATATGGAATCGAATGTGGGACGAGGATTTACTCCCCCAATATGAACTTCCATGCACCATACTTTTGTTTTTAGAGTTTGCATGGAATGGCTGACAGTGCTACATGTGGTGTCCGCAAAGAAAACATCGACCGCTTGCTGTGCCGCCATCCTCGATTTGATATGCAAATACAATAATTTTCCGATGCACTGCAGTGGTTGTAGACTACCGTTCACTGTCCGTATAGACGCGATACTGGAACGCCAACTCGTTCCTCTCTCTCAGCTTTCTATTTCCCCTTTTCCCAGCCTTTAGGGTAGACAACCAGAAGCTTTTTTGGTTTACGTCTCTGCCTTCTCTATCTTTTCTTTCTATATAGGTTGTCTGGAGTAAGCGCATGCGCAGTTTGCCCCTTTCCTTGTTCCCTCTCTCGTACGACCTTATCGTAGTGACGTGCATCTTTCGCAACGCGTCCTCGGCGGCCACCTCTCCCGACTTGCGTGCGTGCGCAAATCTCGAGGTCGCCGCCGATAACCGGCCGAAAGGGGATGTTTTGCATCGAACTGTGTCGATTGCGAGACTCACTTCCGCCTCAGAGGAGATTATTGGGCACGCACTGCGCGTGCCTATCTTGCCGTTATGTAGGTGCGGGTAATCGCGGCAGGCCACCTCATGCATGCCAGAGCCGATTTTCGCAGAAACGCGCATCTACATTTAGAGGAGACCTTTAGAGGAGAGGCTCTTCCGCTTGGACACAACAATGCCGTGTGTGGGGGAATTGATTGCGACATACATCCCAGTGCAAACTGGTTCTCAGAACTTGTCCCATTGTTGTTCGTTTTACGCTTCAAGATATAAAGGAAGGGGAAAAACCAACCCAACAACTTGGAAGGAGGGTAACGGGGGATAAAATTGAAGCCAGAAAAAGCTGGCCCTATACAGCTGATCACGTCGCGGTATGTTTTAATCTCTTCCAACCAGGCGGTGGACACCTCCCAGGGAGGTGGGCACAACCAAGCGAGGGCTGGGCCCTCGAGCTGTCGTGTGACATCAGTCATCACAGCTAGAAAGATCTCCGAGGCCGCGACCGAACATCGACGCTTCGAGCAATCTGACTTCTGGTCAACCTCAGATCGGATCTCTTGGCGGTGGAGGTGTTTGTTACGTCTCAACACCAAGGGTGTTAAATGAACGTTTGCGACGTGTCAAACCACAGAACCTCCTAAACCAGACGTCAGCGAGGCGTGCACAACAACTAAAAGCGCCCCCCCCCCCCCCCCCCCCCATTATCTGGGAACCGGAGCAAAGGCTGAAGAGAAGAAGAAAGACAGCGTGCAAACCGGCTGATGCAGAATTCCACGAAAGGCCCTCAGCGCGACCTTCACCTTGCAGACTGCGCGAAGAACGGATTGGGATACGACGAACCAAGCAGGTGTCGCCGGATGATGTCTTTTTGCCCGGATGATTTCTTTTTGCCACAATTTCGAGGCGGAGTTACTGCGGATTATGAATAGCCTGGGCGGGGTATCGCAGCAGAGTGGACGACGGTGATTGGCTGCTGGACAGTCTTCAGATTCCCTAGTCGACTCGCGCCTAGGGAAGACGAAGGGATTAAAAGCAGATACTTTTCGAGAGTGTGGAGAGAGAGTCCTGATGTGAACTGAGACGTTGCCGTGCAACTAAGCTTAATAAACCCTTTTCCCTTCATTTTCTACAACTTGACGTATTAGTCGATAGGCTTGGTGAATTCCATGCCCGGAACGCCACTCTATAGCCGCAACAAAAGGATGCCCCACCAGTGACATGCAGTTGTCACGGTTGATGTTCATGCCTCATCACTCACTTCGCTTCAAGACAGTAACATCGCCCTCCTGACCGTCACGAAGTCCATAATCCATAATCCATAAAAGGGCCTCAGCCCGACTTTCCCGGGGAAACCTTCCCAGGGGAAGCCCGCCTTTCCTGTCCCGGAGGAAAGCATCGACGACAAGTGGTTGCCGCCTATTGTGACATGTTGGAGACAGGTACACCACGCACACGAGTAGCTCTTGAAGACACGAGCATCACGAGCAGCACATTGAGGACAGTAACCGAGCAGCACGCTGACGACACCCACCGTGGTTGCTTAGTGGCTATGGTGTTGGGCTGCTAAGCACGAGGTCACGGGATCGAATCCCGGCCTCGGCGGCCGCGTTTCGATGGGGGTGAAAACATCCGTGTACTTCGATTTAGGTCCACGTTAAAGAACCCCAGGTGGTCTAAATTTCCTCCCTACAGTCCCCCACTACAGCGTGCCTCATAATCGGGAAGTGGTTTTGGCACGCAAAACCCCATAAATGTTTAGCACGCTGACGACCATCGAGGGGCGATTGAGGTGGTGAACGATTCGGCGTTGTGATGGGCCAGTGAATTCCCTCAACGAGGGAAAAAGGAAAAAAAGGGCATAAAAAGGGCATCCGAACGGCTGTGAGGGAGGGAGACGCTCGGACATGCAAAGACGCTACCATATATATATGTGCTCCGATAGTTGAAGCCGTGTTGTAAAACTGAACCGTGTACTTTTTTGAATATAATCCTTTTTGTCATTCCCTTGAACGTCGCTCAGAACCCTTCTTTCTCCCGGCACCTGGCACGGTACCACCAATGGAACCTCTGTTGGCAGCACGGACCCCCGACTTCACAACAGCGGTGATAATTAAACGAAAATGACGCCAGCTGTTCACTATAGTGAGCTTCGGTTTGGAGTACGAGTCGTTTTATTGCTCCAAAGTGTATTTCTGAAGGGCCGCCGCATCTCTAACATGTGGACCTGGCATTTTCAACCATTTTACAAGAGTTTCGATTTCGCTTCTCTCGTAAAATCCAGGCAAGGGGCGCTGCCGTGTCACTGCGCAGTTATCGAAAGTCGCTCCCATGGCGTCGTCCCGCGTGGCTGCGTCGCGAGAAAAGCGTCGTGCTCGAAACTATGCTGCACCCGCACTTCAATTTAGTGATGAGGGCTTGAGTTATGATTACGAAGATGACAGCAAAGCAGGTTCAAGCTCTGATGGCGGCGATGGTTTGAGTTCAGCACGGGACATCCGCAGCTGTTCACCGGCGAGTTTCCTTCACGGCCTTGAGCAGTCTCAGTCCTTGTGCGCGCTTATCTGTTAATATTTTTGCACGACCTGAGAGCTCTACTGATTATCTTCGGGTGCATACTTCGCTTGGTCATGATGTGCTGCCATCGGCAGCAAAGAAAGTTCCGTTCACTCCAAGAAGGCCGCCCCTAGCACCTCTCGGCCCAGCACCATATGGAGCCGCGCAAGACACTTTACAACGGCGTGGGATTCCTTTCTGCTCTTCTTCTCTGCAGCGGTGATAAAGACAGTCTGCAAAAGCGCAAACAGATATGCTTGGATGCATAATCTTGTAGTTGCCCAGCTACGCTGAGAGCGATCGGTCCTGCATGGAAGAGGTGCATGACTCCAGACGAAGTGGTAAAGTGCGTTCCTTGGACTTCACATCGGACCATCCTCAGAAGATGCCGAAAAGGCGTATGCGCAAAATGTGTTACGAGGACCGCAAAGTTGAACAAAAACCAGACATTTTGTGAGGAAAGTACGGAATGCACCTATGTTTCGCAAAATCCAGGAACTGCTTCACCGCATGGCACGAGGGATGAACTGGTTTTAGTTTCTTTTTTTGTATCCGAAGAACGCCGGTGTACTGAGCATTTATTTTTTCAGACACCATTCCCGGGTTACTTATCTTTGAAATGTATATTCTTTATCTTCTGTGATATTAATGTTTTTGTCGAGATAATGTTTTCTTTTTTTTTTGTTTTCTCTATCAACCGGCAGCAAAAACGGCGCTTTCTAGACTTTTTATGTTTTACCTAATAAACTCTTGTTTATTTGGCAGCGTATGTTTTTGGAAAGAGCATTTCATCATGCACAATATGCTATGCTGCAATGTGTGCTGGAATATTATTTTTAGTGGTCAACAATTTTTTTCCGAGACCTAAAAAAAGAAAAAGACCGTTTTCCGGCGGTAATGAAAGAGTTCAATGAGAATTCCATGAGTTAACATCAGAGATAACATGTTCACTTTCGTGCGGGAAGCTATTGCCGAGACCTTGCGTCACATTAGCCTTGTATGAACTTGGCCGCTGTAGCATGGAGCGCGCATCCACCCGTCCTATAGCGCGCGCGTGCGAGATTTCACGCATTGTTGCAAGCCTCGTCGTGGACGTGACGTCTGTTGTGGAGGGCAGCGCTGCTCATGAGGCGGCGACGTCTCTGGCAATGCAATCGCTGTGCGCCGCTTACATTGCGCTGCACACAACTTAGGGTACAAAGGTTTCACTAGTTTACAATTCGCTTCATTTCCAACGCATGAAGTTGTTTCTGACTTCCGATGTTCAAGCTCGATGAGTACCGCGTAGATTGAGGGTCGCGCAAAAATTACCAGGGGCAACTGTGGCGCTAGTGTCTATGTGGCAGCTGCAAGAATGGCGTTTCAACCGGAAGTGCAATTCTGGGCATTGTCGAATTCAGCCATATTGTCTGCTCTGAATGGCCCAGAGAGCTGCTCTCTCAGATTGGCTCGAAATGCCGCCATTACAGAATTAGACAATATGGCGTAATTTGACGATGCGCACAGTAGCTCCCCAGCCCGTGAATAATTGGTATTGGTATACGCGGATTTGCACTACGTCATTCTGGCTTCAAAAGGTATAGAAGTACTGACTGTTGAACGTGTGCGTAATCCATGCTCAAGAAAGAATGGCGCAAGCGAACGGGGACGAGAAAGAAAACACGTACGAGGGCAAGGTTTTGTGACTTTGCAAGTCAGTCATTTTAAACAAGATATTTCGTTACCAATGAAGCAATTGGCTATGGTTATGCGCGTCTTTGCATGATATTCAATTGATACGCATGATATTCAGTTGAATCTCAATATATAGGCTAAACGAAGGCGTATCGATAATTCATTACAAAAACAGAATTTGTATAATGGACTTCCGTAAGTGAATATGCAGAAATTTATTGACTTTGTTCGTTTAATAAAAAACATACGATTGCTGGGACCGTTAGGAAAATAAAGCCTGAGCCAGAAGCACGAAGATTAGACAAATTCACGTTTTAGAAATCATTTCCGTGGCACCTGAACGATCGCAACGCCAAAGTTCCCTTTAGTAATTTTTGCAGGAAAATATATGGTGTATGACGTGTTTCCAGCTCTGCAATCACTTCCGGCGCATGCAGCGCGCAGAAGCATAGCATTCGAGATCGGTTTCTGTTACTCACAGGTAACCGTTACTAGGGTGTGCATTTGTGCACCGCCTGTTGCACGGTGCGCAAGGCATCGCAGACGCGAGCACCCCGTTCACGGTTTACCGGACGCGTGCGCTTGGGTACCGGTGGTTTCATTGGCATGCATTGAGACGAGCCGGACATGTGCCGTCACACGATCCGGCGCAAACTATATACACGCTGCGTTGCATACAAGGGTAAGACGCCTACAAAGATTGCGTGCGTGTGTGCGTAATCGCGTAGTCATGCTTGTCCTCAAGCATACCCATGGGTGAGTTTAACGGTGTTGCTGCCTTTTGAGGGCACCTCGCACATACATGCACATCGGAGACCCTTGGCGCAGCGTACCCGCGTCGGCTTCTGCTCGTTATCGTACGATATATACACAACGTCGACAAACACTCGCGCCCGGTCGGCTGTTCGCGGACGCCCGCATAATGAAGCGCTCGCGAAAATGAACGCTGCGAGCGTTTGTAGCTACCTCACGGCCAGCAACGCTGATACACGCGCTGCAGTATTATCAGGGTGTACATAACGTAATTACTCGGTGGCGCAACGAACGACCAAATTTCGCCCGCCTTTAGCGCGCGTCCTTTTGCTTCGCGAGGAGGCGCTTCGATCGTTTTCCGTGTTGACGCTGTGTAACGCAGTCTCTGAGCGGGCGCGTTGTTTGGTAGAAAAACCTCGTTAACCGGCGTGTGTTCGTACACGTAATCGCGATAACGCGTGACCGCAACACGCGAGTGTGAGTGTGTGTGAGTGTGTTTACAGAAGACTTGTCAGTGATTGTGTGTATAACGGCCCTTCGGCCTCCGTCGTGTTTTTCGGAACGTTTTTCGGAACGTGAACACTATATATATGCTACCAGCATGACCGTCACTGCTCCGGTGGCAGTCATTCTTTTGCCAGCGCTTTTACAGTACGCTGACGACACCGTTCTTGTAACCACACCCGCACGTGCGATTGTTGCGATACAATCTATTCGCCACGTGTTGGGACGCCACGTGTTGGGACTAGCTCGCAGGTAACTTAATTGATGTTACATCAAAGGCGCACCTCATACGATTTCATAATTCATTGACAAAATTGCAGATAAACCTCTGATTATTAATACACGCGTCTGATTGAACTGCTTGTACCTGCAGCCTCGCTCCTTGAGAATCCACTGGAAACTATGTGCCGTGACATAAACTTCGATGGGAGACCCTAAGAAAAAGCACAAAAGGCAATCACTGCCTGGGCGGAAGAGGTCGCCGCAAACAAGCGGCCATCTACAAAGCCCTGAAATTTCTCTTGACTAAAGTTGTTTGTTCCTCGATAGCGACCTTAATTGAAACTCGTATCTTGTATACCTGCATACCTTTGCCGTAGGCTTCGATCCTTGTATTGTGCATTATACGAGAGGTCATGCGCCTTCATTATGTTCTATGACGTCAAAGAACATAATAAGAACATAATAATAGGGTAGCCAACCAGACGCATTTCTGGTTAACATCCCTGCCTTCTCTCTTTATTTCCTCCTCCTCCTATGACGTCAAAAGAGAAAGAAAGAAAGAAAGAAAGAAAGAAAGAAAGAAAGAAAGAAAGAAAGGAAGGAAAACTACGGTGTACGTTCTATTCTCACTGCTTGCCTTAACCAGGGGTTTTTTTTACTATGCCATTTGCGGTATATATTCTGGAGTTACAGCAGTTCTCTAGATAAAGCAACCAATGAGACAGTCCCTAAGAACTAAATCTGCAGGAACAACAGAAGCAGAATGAAAATCTCTTATAAGAGGTAGCAGAAAGCCCCTCGGGCAAATGTACTTCCAATATCCGTTCAGAGCTGGGCTTCTGGATTTCAAGCTTATTTTTTTCCATCCTCCTTACCACACCTGCCTAATACCGGAGACCGCCGCCATAGCTTGTAATTAGCAACTCAAAATTCACGCTTCCACTCTGATGCCTGTCATTCAAGCTTACTTGGTAGCTGCTCTGAGTGGCATATGCATCAAGCGACCACAAAATGACCACGGTCCCTTTTCGTATCACCGCTTAGGTGTCAGTGTAGGCGAGTTGTGCCGGACCGGAACCTATATATCGTCTTACTCCGCACTGCTCAATTTCATAAGCATTTCCGGAAGGCTTTCCTTTTATTAGAGCATACGTTCCGCGGCCACCATGTTTTCGTTTTTCAGCTCCCTGCCGCAAGGGGGTCTCTTTTTTCATGAATATCAAGCCGATTCCTCCCCCCTCCCCCCCCCCCCTTCAATTTTTATTACTTTTGTAGCGTGTCTAATTGAGCGCCTCGTAGTCAATCTTTCCGGTGCATATTTGCCATGTCCTTGAGGACACAGTACAAGAAGACCAAGGCAAATCCTCGCTTCCGCCAGTCACTGTGTATACGCCTCTCCGTGCACCGTACGGCGGTGCGTGTTGACATCTGTACGTGTGTACGCACACGTACGCAGCACACACATTTAGGCGTATACATCCCTACACGTCTCACCAATTCCGCGCAGTGCAACGAAGGCTGTAGGGCTAGTGTCAGCCAATCAGTATGCACAGCTGCGTGCTCCAGAGAAGTTGAGGCGTACTCGCCCATTGTGCGCTGCTACTCTTTCAATTAGATTTGTTGTTGTTGTTGTTGTTGTGCCGGCGTCCCGCGCAGGGGGATCAGTGGCTGACAACGGCCGAGCTTTGCCTTCTGGTTCTCTTGTTTGTGGTTGGCTCACGCAACACGTATAGTTCTTACTGTACTGCACGTAGTCGGTGAGATGGAGTACAAATATCCGTGCGTACACGTCTACATATCCTTACACGTCTCCGTACACGTCTCCATATCCCACCGCCCCCCGCTCTTTCCTCGCTCTTTCTTTTTTTTTTTTTTTTCGCGGTTCATTTTTGAAAGCGGCCGGCCTTCTGTACCGCCGTATCGCCATTCGCTGCCGCACCTATTTCACAAACATTGGCAGCGGTGTTGGTCAAAAGGAAGGAAATAGTGTGAAAATAAATGAGTATAAAAAGGATAAGAGAAGCGAGAAGAGGCAAACAGGCAGGATATATGGGCAGCGAATAGTACACGTTGCCACGCACAAGCGAGAAGAATGAAACAAAATGATAAAAAAAGAGAACGGGCAAGAACTCACGCTCGAGGCGAGCCTGTTGGGCTTTGAAAAGAGGCGCGAAGGGTGCGCGAGACCGTAAAACAAAGCGGGTCGAGCCGCGTATAAGTGCCGTTCCAAGGGCGGCTGCTACACTGTATAGCTGAACGTGCGTCAAAGGCTGTGTTCCAATACCCACCGTAGACGGCTAAAAAGAGAACTAAGCGGACCGTGGCCATTTCATACGCATCGCTCCAACTCTGACAAAGCCGCCACAGGTGAACAGCGCCGCGATGACATCATCGAAGTCAAAAACGATGCAGGCTACTTTGCTGTACAAACTTTATTGCTTGTCAACCAGTATTTATTCTAACCAATCAAGGGATGGAATTTTCAGTTGTTAGGACACCTCCTGATCGTCTTAGTCTTCTTGCTTGTCCCTCTCATTCTCTGGCGTCGTTTACCGTCCAGACAAGACGGCAGCTGCACAGAATGCTTGGAAACTCGACGGGAAGTTCACCTGCGCACGAGAAAAACTCGCAAAGTGGTGAAATTCGGCGATAATATGTACTTTTCCTACCTTTATTTCTTGCCGACGCGAGGTGGCGTCAAGTGGGAGAGCGGTCTTCCAGAAGCGTTCCACTATATACTTGAGCTCGAAGCTGTCTCCTTGGTAGTCAAATGAGGCTGTCTTCAATGCTCGCGAGAATTGGAACACGGCCCTGTGTTTTCACAGGGGGCATGGAGGGGAAGGCGTTACCGGAGGCTGCCCTGCCACAGGAGGTCTCCATGGAAGTGCTCGCGATTCGCTGAAGCCCAAGCAGGTACGCCATTGACGAGGCGTTGGTGTACCTGAGATTCTTGATTTATTTAGACTGCTGTGTTATTGTTTGCAACGTACACATGGTTTACGGCGGAACATGGTTTATTTGCATTGCTGAAGACTGCTATTGCTAATGATTGACAAACTTTACTGTACTGCTGCAGTCTGCCCCTGTTTGCTGCTCCGCGTGCCTCTCATCAAAGCCCCATTAGTGGTTTTTTGACCACGGTTCCGAACACTACCGTTTTCAACCTCTGACGCTGGAATGAAGATTGATTGATTGATTGATTGATTGATTGATTGATTGATTGATTGATTGATTGATTGATTGATTGATTGCAGTGGGGTGTAAACATTGGCGTGTCTAATTGCTCACATTTTCAGGTTTAGACTTAAAAATAGCAATTCATACAATTTTTATTGGGGTGTGAAAATACGTGTGAGTGTGTATGCCACCTTACTTATACATGAATGGAACACTCCCTATACAAGCCATTCGAATCCTGGGTCGCACACTAGAATGGACCCACGGTATCGTGGGTCCATTCTAATGGACCCACACTCACGCACATAACACACGAATGCACCGACCGTCCGGGCGACGCAATTTCGCCACGAGTCACAACACACACACTCACTACGTGGTCTTGGGAGGCGAGACTCTCCGAACTGGACCTGGGAAGCCAACTGGCGACCCTCGACCAGGCCCGGCGAGCCGCGATCGCCAGTGGAGCCCTGTCAGAGGGAACCACCCAGGAATAAACCGCGCAACGGTTTCTGCAATAATAAAGTTCCTCCTCCTCCTCCTCCTCCTTACTTCAGGTTGGTGGCCGGGGATCAGAGCCGAAGAAGAAGACCCTGACCGTCAACAGAGGCCACCTGACCAAATCGGGCTGGTTGGCGTTGTTTCAACATGTAGCGCGTTGAATAGAACCGGTCACAACTAAGCAGCCCGATAGGACGCACCAGACAAGGACTACAGAGCGTGCTCGTGCTTGTATGGTGTGCCCTATCGTATTTAAGTTATACCCAGTTGTACTCGGTGCGTTACAATATGAACGAGGGAGCTCGTACAATCGTGCGAAAGAGCTCGTGTACGCGCAGCTGAAGTGTGCACCGACACAAAGAGCCACAGCTTAGGCTTCCCATGGCCACGTCAAAGGAAGCCGCCTCTCGCGCGATTTGTGCCACGTGCTGCAGTCGTACCCAAGTGCTCGCGTAAAAGGAAGACGGAGGGTGAAGGGCATGGAAGAACGTACACGAGGAGGCGTTACTCATCCAGCGAAGGCAGGTTGGAGGAGAGGTGGGGCAACGCCAGCCGAATTGCGTGCACTCCCGCGGGTATATCGCGTGTGTGAGCTGACGTGCTTTGCGGTAAATGCGCCGCTTACATACTTATGTAGAATGATCTTTTTTGTAGACTTCTGCGTGACCCCGATGCGGTATTTTCGAATGACCACTTTCGGTGATACGACCACTTTCGCGAGATTTCGTGCGACTCGGCATCGGACGTATCGGCACCATGCGGCCGGCAGTGCCGTGCACGCTTTCGTGCAAGTTCAGTGAATTGATCACTACGTTTGAGTCGCGTGCTCAGCGTGTCTAGATTGTGGATGATTGTGCGCATTTGGGCCAAATAGTCACAGCGTTCTTAGAAAAACTAAGATGCTCGAAGCTTACGGAAAATACTCAAATTTTATTAATGACAGCTTACATCAACGTCGTCGAAAGTAAAAATATATCATCCCTGCATTCTCTCTGTCTCATTTCAGTCCCTGCAGGCCGGTATGACCCATTTCGATCTGGTCTTTTCTGGTTTGGTCTAGTACACCAGGCTGTCAGTCTGACAAGGCGGCGTTTCCTGCGCCATGTGCCAGCTCGTCGCTGTTGTGGCTGCATTCAATTAGTCGCTTTGCTGCACTGCACACAACTACAGCGCAATGATGCGCAGCCAAGGGCCAGCGCGGAGCCCGCGCACCTCTACCTGCGCCTTTACGATTTTATGGTGCCGCCGGTTTGCGGCCGTCGAGACGTTTTGTACAAGCCCGCGAACATGCCGTATACAAGCGCAGCTGTCAAACCTTCCAGTTATAAGGCACGAGCAACGGTATTTCTCTCGTCAGGCTAAGTTAGATCTTTTTGTTCAGTTGGACGGCGCTGGTTCGAGGCATAACTGCACCAAGTTCATCTTTTATTACCGCTTAAATAGGAAAAAGAGTAGACAATGTACGAACTTGAGTAAAAAGAGAGCGAACGAAGTATAACAGGGAGAATAGTACGCTTTTCACGGTCTCGTGTCATATACATATATATATGCGTTTGTGAAATTGTATTTCCTCGAAATGCATTTCCGTGTCGGTCGGCAGTCACCTGAGGATAATGCCTTGGTGGAGGTGTGCTGCATGCTGGAGTTGCGCAAGTTGTTATTAAATTGTGTAGCGTCACACCTTCTTAGTTCCGTTCACATTTTGCTTGTAACTATAGTTTCTCACTGTTGCAGCAATGCTCTACCCATAGTTTGGTTAATAATAGTGGTTAATAAACCCTAGTATGCTTCCTAAGGACCTTTAAACGGGCTGATCGTTTTTAAGTTGTCCTTGAGCTGGATTATTTGAAGAGGCCGATATTATTTGCAAAAGAAATCGAAACACACAATCAAATAATTAACAAAAGTTCAAGGATTAACTTCTGCATTAATTACTTCAGGGCACATGTTGCAATTAACGAATTTTAGCTGATGAGTCTGCAAGACGCATCCACTTGAAACGAATGTCCAGGATGACACCAGTTTCGAGATATTGTATGCATGGGCGTTCCAGTTATTTTTGTGTTCCAACGCATAAAACATTATTTTGCTAAACAAAGTATGTGGAACAGTGAATTTTTCGAAGAGTTTGATAACGCGTATCATGAAACTGCTGACTTTATGGAAATTAATTCCAAGTTTACACGCCTTGCGAACTCACCGACTACAATTCGTAAATTGCCATATGTGCCGTAAAGTGATTATGTTGCTTTCTCTCTCTTAGCATTATAATTAGTGATTTCTTGTTAATTGGCTGAATATGTGTTTCGATCTCTCGTGCAAGTACAGGATTTAATGTCCGCCTCTCTGAATAATCCAGCTGAAGGTCGATAATTATGCCATCTGCAAAAGGCGATTTTTGATAATTATTTCATCTGCATCAGGCGATTTTCGAAAATTCCGTAAAACTTAAAAATGATCCACCTGGAGAGCTAGTACCATCGCCGCAATAGTGAAGAAAGTGAATGATATAATTCACTGTAACGAGGCGAATCTGTGCCAAGATATGTGCACTGATTCTTTCGAACACATTTTGCCTAGTGCCGTATATAGTGGACGTTTCATCCTTCGGTCAGATATCTTAATGCGTGCGAAACTCGAGCAACATTTTGCTGTCACTCCTGCGTCTTCAGCTCTCATAGGTTGCCAGCAGTGAGGCTATATAGACTAAGCTCCGCAGTACCCATTGAGATCACTTGCTCTTCTCGCAACCACTAGACCTCCCCATACCTCCTACCCTTTTCTTTCTCGACACGATGCTCTGTTTCAATTACGTTGCAGATAATTCTTAGCTTAATTCTTGAAAACTTCTCCGTCATTTCGCTCGACCAATTTAAATTATCTAATTCCAAACTCTCGTTTATACAAAGTCCGTATGGTCAATTATGACTATTTCGTCACAGGTGGCGACGCATGTACGAGACAAAGGACCATTTTCTGATCCTTGTTGTGCTGTGCCGCTATCTATAACAGCTGACGATTCTTTATTTTTTTTTTCTTCAGCTAAATATCTTTCTTGCTGTTCTGTAAAAGGCCAGCAGCAGAAGAGTTACCTGGAAAGCGTTTCGGGTACAGGAGGTTGGCGAGGCTTGTCCGTCAGACATCTTAATGCCTTTACACGGGGGGAAAAGGACGTACTTTATTCCTTGTATCTTTCTCTCGGACTATACACGTTAGGGCGCGTTCCCTTGGCCACGGATAACTTTTTCCCCCTTAGTGCGCCGTCTCTATGCAGAACAGCTATACATAGGTGTGCGTATACTCAGCTCTCGCTATATGCAACGAGGCGTAGCGCGGGCAAGTGGAAAACCTATAGCTCGACATATTTATGGGAAAAAAGTGTCTGCGACCAGAAGGCGTTTAAGGCAGTTCGCAGTCTTTGGTTGTTTTTCGTTTCTAGACCGTCTTGTTCGTCCTTCTTCTTGCTCGCAGAAATCCACGATGCCGCAGTACCGGTTTCGCGCCGCTTGCGCCAGGATATATCGACGCCGAAGCTCACTACTCGCAGGTGCGTACAGTTACGGACCGTGTTCACTCAAATAAAAGCCACTTCGATGTTTCGCTCGTTGAGAAGAGAGACCGTGGGAAGGAACAAGAGGCACGAAATCGCGCGCTTGTTCGTAGTTAAGTACGTACGTAGTACGTACGTACTTAAGTACGAATAGTACGTACGTAGTACGTAGTTAAGTGCGTAGTTGTCGCTATAGCGCGACAGGTCGAATCAGCTGGGTGAGCCGCGAGGGGCTCAATCTTTTGGAACCACACGAATCCGACGGACAACGAAGCCGATCGAGGAAAGCACGGACGCAATTAACTGTGCCTCTTTAATTGAAATGTGGAAATAATAAGAAAAAACGAAAATTAAAGTAGAAAGAATGCAATTTGTAGGCGGTGGACGAACGTGTTGAAGCTGAAAAAAAGAGATAAATAAAAAAGTTGGCAGTTTTGCACGGAGGGTGAAGCGCTGACATTGACATCAATGTTTATTGCTTCGCGCTTGAATTCCTCGGACGGAGCTTTATATATACGTGGACGCGACTATAGGTAGATCCGACATACGCGGGTGCACCAAAATTTCCGGCCCCCTTGTAATTGCATCTCACAGGCGCCCCGGCGCTGCCCGTAAAGAGGGGCCTCAGTGAAAATTTACAACTTTCAGATTCTGAGCACTAATATTGTTTCACACATTTTTAAACAACCGGGAGAGAATATTTAAGATAAATGGCATGCGTTGTGAATGAAATTCCCTGTTACTTTTGTTTGCGTGTTGCAACTCTCAAGATTATTAGGAACAATTCAGTCAATACCACAACGCGTTCTTTGAGCAACTTTGGCGCTTGATTATTATAGCATCTACTTTGCGTATACGGCAGGTATAAACATGTGACATGCATAGACATAAATTTATGCAGGACATCAGGGCGACGGTGAAGATTAACCTGGGTTATATCGCCCTAAGAGAATAACAACAGCACAAGGAACTTTAGCTTGTACCAACGAACCCAAATTAGCGTTATTTTGCTGTGGGAACAGCAACAACCTCCCCATGACGCATGCGATGCTCTACAATGTAAAAAACATATTACAAAATGAGTGGCATTTTCAACTGAGAAGCGCTGTAAATTGCACACCGTTCTTTTAGCCGTAAAAGACAAACACGTCTGAATCGGCGTTGTTCGCGCTCATAAGAGCGAAAGACACAGAGAGAAGTGAGACAGAGGAGACAGAAGAGTTCATTGTGAAAGAACTCGGCAATAAAGGCTTCACAGTAAAGTTTCAGTGGATTCCCTCCTCCATTGGTATTTCTGGCAACGAAAAAGCTGATGCGCTTGTATACGCAGCGCTCTATCATCCTCCTAAAGTCAAGGCTCCAAAGAGTAATCAGGTGAAAAAATCTGACATTCGGAATCACTTTGGGTCAATCAATTGCCGACCTTGATTGGAAATCAATTAGGAAATTGGGACCTTGATCGCCAGGCTAAACCGGCTTGTTGCTACAATTCACCACCACCACCACCGGCACAGGAGACAGAAGAACGAGGAGCTACGAGGGGAGGAGGACGGCGAGCGGTGATCGTATTGGTGGTGACGATGCACTCACCCGTTATCAATCAATCAATCAATCAATCAATCAATCAATCAATCAATCAATCAATCAATCAATCAATCAATCAATCAATCAATCAATCAATCAATCAATCAATCAATCAATCAATCAATCAATCAATCAATCAATCGCACTTTATTTTTCAAGAACATCAGAAAATATATATACAAAGATTCTTTGGACAGATAGCCTAAAGTGGCTAGTGGCCGGTCCAATGCAATGTACAACAAAATATGCCTAGAGGGAGAAAAGCGCGCAAGAAAAATCATACATTCATATATATACGCGTATATAAGCACAACTATAATACGTGCATACATATAGTGAGCATAATCTCAACGATGTCTCTCAACAGACACGCAAATTCACAGGTCTTGCATAGAGTGAAAAAATGACTTACATGCTAGGGTGAAATTACGTGCAGTTTTTATTTCAGTTTTATTTCAAATTTTCGTTCACCTAAATTCTATTAATCTTTCGTCATAAACGTTGCGATATTTGGGCAGGTTAATGTTACCGTTTGAAGCATCACGCGTATTGCGTATAGGAACGGAAAAAGAAAGATAAATTTAAGTAACTAAAGTATGTAAAGCGAACGACAGTTGCGCGTTGCTTCGTCTGCTGCACAGTGTAGATACCGCGGCCACCATTAGTCCTCTCGTCCTAAGGTTACTGTATATGCTACCAAAAACCTTCGGTAGAATATGCAGTGAATATCTCGCCGTAAAGCCCCTATAGGCACCTGGCAGCCGTCGTAAGGCGCCAGCAACGTCACAGAGAAATGGCGACGTGCTGGCGAACAGCGCTGCGGACGGCAGAAGTCAAAGCAGCGGCATGTGAAGCAGACGACGCGACGAATGCGCTCACGCTGCATCCGGCGACTTCGCACTGCGGGTTTTAAGGCCTGACGTCCAGGAAAAGGAATTTTCATTTGTCTGCTTTTGAGAAAGGTCGCCGCCTGCACGATGCAAGTCATGGCACCAGGTGCTACATGAAGTAGAAAACTATATATATATATATATATATATATAGTGCAAATTGCGGTGCAATCGCACCCCGCCAACAGAGCTCACCGCGGTAAGCCAAGACGTGGAGCGCCAGCACTTATATACCAGATGTTATTTTGCTGTGCACGTTAACACTGTCGCGTACTTAATCATGTAAATAGGGGAACAGCAAAAGAAAAAAAAAAATGACCGACTATGTGTGAAAAATGTATAAAATACATACCATTGGGTAATTATCATGATGTCGCCATGGGTGTGTGCCACTGAGTATGTGCCCCAAGAGACAATGGGCATCTGCCGCTCACGAATTAACTTTTTCTGACGTCAACTTGGGTCACTGCAAATGTCACAGCAGAGGCGAGATTATTTATTTATTTATTCATTCATTTATTTAAGTAAAGATAGGGTTACAAAGTTTCTGTTAGTTATGTGACTGAAACAGCAATCTTGTAGTCGCGCAACATCGGAACTGAAAGAACGCGTTGCGATTGAAAAATGTTACATATAGGTTGATCGTGGCTTATGACTCTATGCATTCGCTTTTGGAGTCGTTTTAGAGGTTTTAGATAGCTACCGTACGTCACACCCCATGAATACAGGCAGTAACTTATAAGACAGTGACACAATGAAAAGTACAGTGTACGAAGTATAACTTGGGGAAAATATTGGCGAGCTTTTATTAGTGTATAGCAGCAATAGGCTACCTTTGCGCATACATTCTGGACTTGCTCCCGCCAGTTTAAGTTCTCACCCCTAAGTATTAAGCCCTGTTAGATTCCGCGCTTGCTGCAGAGAAAGAGAGCGCGAGAGCGAGACAGAGAAGTCATAAGGGGAAGGCAGGGAGGTTAACCAAGCTGAGCTCGGTAGGCTACCCTGCACTGGGGAAGGGGAAAGGGGATTGAAAGAGGGGAAGGAAGAAAGAAGTTCACAGTTTACACTGTTGCACACACAAACGTTCATCGCGCTTGCTGCAGAATTACAAGTTGTCATGCAAAAAGACCATTTCCATTTCTGGCTCTGCAAGAGAGTCATGGACAAGTGCGCGAGCATGCATTCTCTTGCCGTGTCAGAAAAGGAGACGGCCTTTTTAGATCAAGGCTTCTAATTTTTCTCTTGTACCCGCGTATTCGCGCTTGTTCTGAGCAGACTACGGAAAGAAGGCATTCTTCGAATGAAAATTGGTTTGGCGGTCGGAGTGCCTGTTTTTCTTTGTCTTCGTTTTAGCCGTGTTATTCCCGCCTGTATTGAAGTATGGACCATCTGTAGCTTCAACAAGGTGTTATTACTACCAAGTCTGTATTGTAGGCGGGCGTGTGCGGTATACGCGCGAATTTTTACACCTTTCGGGGGCGGTGGGAGCGGCGCGTTCTCACTCGCGGTGTCCGCGGTGATTTCTCTCACAGCCCCTTTTTATTGTTGCCTAGCTGGTGCAGGGGGGAAAATAAAGAAGAGCGGCGCCGCCTCCTCACACGCAGGTGTTCACGCACTTCCGCCGGCTTCCCGCTTTGTGTGGCGCCGCTCTCGACTCGCTCTTCTGCAGCGCAGCGATCCCGGGCGGCAGGCTTGAAGGCAGTGGAATACGCGCACACGCACGAAGTTTTATGTGCCAAACTTGCTAGCGGGAACTCTGGCGCTGGGATCGTTTAGATATCACGGGAATGACGATTAGCACATAGATTTGTCTTATCTCGGTACCTGTGGCTTCGGACATCCTTGTGGCTCTGTTCAGTGCACTTCATCGGCCTTTATCGGCCTAAATTTCGAAGAAGGTACTTTTTTTTTTTCTAAGCGCCGAAGGCAAGAAGACTGCACATGCATCAAGTTATCGCTTTTATAACACAATGTCTTGCTCAAGATTATAAATTTTCAAGGTCACAAAACCGTTCGAAGCTAGAAGGACGAAGTTTAGGCAAATCCATATACTACCCATCATTTATATGCTGACTGAACCGCCATGTTTGTAGCCCCCGTAGACACCATATATGGCGCGAGAGTTCCATGTATTAGTTTTGTAGGGAATTTTATGCGTACGGATGACTTGTAGTGACGACATCCTAGTCGTCATGTTCGAGAAGCAACACGATGAAAAGCCGCTTCTGACGAAAAATAGTGCGAAAGAACAAAGGAAGAGAAACACCATACGAGCGCAGGTGTGCGCTCGCATTGTGTTTCGTGCTTCTGATTTTTTTTAATTATTATTATTGTGATGATGCGACACTTCAGCGATTTCATCAGGGGGATGTATTCTGCAACGATCACTTCGACGAAACTCCCGCCTTCGCATGACGTAGTGCTCAACCAACCAATCAGCGTGCGATACTCCACAGGCGATACTAAAGCCGCAAGTGATCGTTGCAGAATACGCCCCAGAAGTGCTTTTCCTACAAAGGCATATATTTTAAACTGACTGGAGGTAGTAATTACAAAATGAGTTGTAAACGTTAGATGAACATCTAAGGGAAAGGGTCAGTCGATTAACCTCTTATTAACCTTATAAAGCACGGTCTGAAGCCCAAACGAGACACGCATGAAAATGGCGGCTTGAAGTAATTAACGGTGGTCGAGCAAGGAATGTCGCGTGGAGCCTGAAAGGAGCGAGATTTATCGTTGCATGTGCTGCCGTTAGCGCTTGTTCCGAGCAGATCAACTAGTTCCCGATCCATCGAGTTCATAACCGGTTCCACACATGCGAAATGCTGGCGCTCCGAAAGCGTCGAGTCTTCCATATGCTAAAGAAATTTTGAACGCATTTTCTAAAACACTGTGTGTTTGGAGGTGAAACACGCACAACAGACACGCACACTCGCAGCACATACAAATACATGCATACTCCTTTGAACAATATGCACGGGAACGCACAGATTGCTTTCAAGATGTCGTAATGGCTAAACACACATGTCCCTTACAAAAGTTTTCAACAAGACTAAATGTTCAAGAGGAACTTGTCGCATACAAACATGCCAGGTTTCATTGCACGTATCACAAGTAATCACTGCTCAAAAACGAATTCGCTGTTCCAAGTCTGTCATATTGGTCACCACTGCACATACATACATACATACATACATACATACATACATACATACATACATACATACTGCATACATACATACATACATACATACATACATACATACATACATACATACACACACCCCGCAGGGGCGTCTGCGTCAGCAGGCGTTTGGTGTGTTGCGACACCACGGACCCGAGCACACGAGGGTTGGACCCTCCCGCGTGTAGCCGTGCGCGGCTTAGCCGTGTCTGGGGAAAAGGGGATCCTGGAGGTTGAGCCGATGCTGGGTGTTTGGACCTTTAAGGCCCCCCGGCGGAGGCAACACACCTCTTCGGCCTCGGCTTCACATAGACGGCACCTCCAGACTGACCCACCTGGAGGACATCGGCAGTCGCCTTTTCCTGTCTCTCCCTCCTCGAATCTTCGTCTTTATCTCTCACTTTTTGACCTTTCCTGTCTTCTTCTCTCTTCCATGTACTTCCTTTCTCCACGGCGGCAAGGGTTAACCTTGTGTGGATATCCTACCCTGGGTACACCATATTGGGTTATAGTGATGGCGTACGGCTGGCGTCGTGCAGGCTTCTACACAAGCTGTGCCGCGTCCCCTCGTTGGGCTCCGTGGTGGGCGGTCGGCGCTGTTGCCGGACATACACATTTTCCTATGGCAGCGCAAGCCTCTGTTGTTTATGATCGGCGTCTGAAGAGATGCCGCACCGAAGTACCCTTTCAATTTTCCTTTCAAGGCAACGCCCCAACATTTCCAAAGTACTATGTAGTGCCTAGCGAAAGCAACATACCGGTAAGGAAACTCTCTCCATTCCTGGTAGCGAAGTATCTGAAAGACAAAATCGGAGCGCGGCACAGCTTGTACACAAGCTGTGCCGCGTCCCCTCGTTGGGCTCCGTGGTGGGCGGTCGGCGCTGTTGCCGAACATACACATTTTCCTATGGCAGCGCAAGCCTCTGTTGTTTATGATCGGCGTCTGAAGAGATGCCGCACCGAAGTACCATTTCAATTTTCCTTTCAAGGCAACGCCCCAACATTTCCAAAGTACTATGTAGTGCCTAGCGAAAGCAACATACCGGTAAGGAAACTCTCTCCATTCCTGGTAGCGAAGTATCTGAAAGACAAAATCGGAGCGCGGCACAGCTTGTACACAAGCTGTGCCGCGTCCCCTCGCTGGGCTCCGTGGTGGGCGGTCGGCGCTGTTGCCGAACATACACATTTTCCTATGGCAGCGCAAGCCTCTGTTGTTTATGATCGGCGTCTGAAGAGATGCCGCACCGAAGTACCATTTCAATTTTCCTTTCAAGGCAACGCCCCAACATTTCCAAAGTACTATGTAGTGCATAGTGAAAGCAACATACCGGTAAGGAAACTCTCTCCATTCCTGGTAGCGAAGTATCTGAAAGACAAAATCGGACCAACATACAAAGCATCCAAAATGTCTAGCGGGGACCTCCTCCTAGAACTGAATAGCAAAGATCAAGCAGATAAGCTCTCTGAACTTACCAGTATTGGCGACGCGACAGTGACTGTTTCAGCCCACAGAACACTTAATACAAGCAGGGGAGTAATATCTGAAGAAGACTTTATTGCCTTAAGTGACGAGGAACTGCTGGAAGGTTTCCAGGAACAAAATGTGACAAAGGTACAAAGAATAGTAATCCGTAGAAACGACCAAGAAATCCCCACCAAACATGTCATACTTACATTTGGTACAAGCGTAATGCCTACCTCTCTGGATGCAGGGTACGTAAAAGTAAATGTCAGACCATATATCCCGAACCCAAGACGGTGTTTCAAGTGTCAAAGGTTCGGCCATGCTTCACATGCATGCCGAGGCCAAACAACCTGTGCTAAATGCAGCTCAAATGATCATCAATCTGAAAACTGCACTTCTTCCCCACATTGTATTAACTGCAAAGGAGACCATCCAGCCTACTCGCGGTCTTGCCCATGCTGGAAAAAAGAAAAAGAAGTAATAGCACTAACTGTCAAAGAAAAAATATGATTCTTTGAAGCCAGAAAGCGGCTATCGTATCTTCCGCGAAGAAGTTACGCCGATGTGACGCAGTCGGGGGCAGCGTCACAGAGGCCTCCGGAGTCCTCCGAGCCGGAGGAGGTGCTGCAGTGACTCCTCCCGCCCCCGTGATGGAAGCAGCCGGCGCTGCTCCATCCTCTTCCAAGGCCCTGCAAACACCCGTCCCACAGGGCCCTAAGATCAAGCGAACTCCAAGGCCCGAGGCACGTGTCTCGGCGCCAAACTCTCGGTCCTCCAGCGCCTCAGAGAGAGCGATGGAGGTCGACACAAAAACTCCGGTGTCATTGACACCGAAGGACAAGCGCTCTCTCGAGCGCGGTAAGAGGGACAAAATCCCAGTAACCATTCAAAATAAGAAAGCGATAACCTAAAGGTTATCGCTCATTTGTATTAGCCTTCTTTATCCATGTCACCTATAATCCTACCTCTTACTTTTCCGTAGTGCCATTTCTGACCTTTCAATTTCAATATGGCTTTTATTATCCATTGGAATTGTAGAGGCCTTTTACACAACTTAGGTGACATCAAAGACTTGTTAAGTAACTTCTCTCCTGTGGCCTTGTGCTTACAAGAAACAAACTTAGGCGAAAAGCACAAAAACATTTAAAAGGCTTCACTGTTGTACGGCGCGATCGTACTCAGGCGAACCGGCTTTCGGGTATAGTTCTACGGAACGGCATTGCAGCTAGAGAAGTTACCATTAATACTCACTTGGAAGCCATTGCTGTCACGGTTTTAGCACATAAAACCATTACCATTTGTTCAATGTACATTCCACTACATTCCCATTTTACTGTAGGAGATCTGGAGTTAGTTTTAAACCAGCTACCCAAACCTTTTTTAATAGCAGGTGATTTTAACGCTCATAACATATTATGGGGTAGCAAAGCAACTGACACCACGGGACAAATACTTGAAGATTTTATCCTGACTAACGAAATATGCCTTTTAAACACTGGTGCGCCAACCTACTGCTCCCCAAGCACAGGAGCTATGAGCTGTCTTGATCTGGCGCTGTGCACTCCATCTCTGTTGATCGATTTTAAATGGAGTGTTATTAACAATCCTTATGGTAGTGATCTTATGCCAGGCATAATTAAAGAAACATCTCCTTTCCCTACAGTACCATTAAGACCACCCCGTTGGAAACTCCATCAAGCAGACTGGGCTCTCTTCAGCGAGAAGGCCAGTCTTGATCACATATCAGATGATCAAACAATAGACGAAATGAATGAAAAGATAATTGCCTCCATACTTGCTGCAGCAGAACAGACGATCCCGCAATCCTCCGGCTTCTTAAGGAAAAAACTAAAACCCTGGTGGACGAATGAATGCACTCAACCTAAAAAAGCACAAAACAAAGCATGGGGTATCTTTCGGCGATATCCAACACATGATAACCTCCTGTATTTCAAAAAAGCAAAGGCGAAAGCCAGGTACACGCGTAGGCAAGCCGAAAGACAGTCTTGGCAAACGTATGTATCCTCCATCAATAGCTCAATAACATCCAAAAGAATGTGGGATCAGCTTCGAAAGTTTAGAAGCGAGTACGCTCCTTATACGATCCCCATACTCTCACCTCCAGGTACACAAACGAATTTAAAAGAACAAGCAGATATATTAGGGCAGCATTTCCATAACATATCAAGCTCACTAAACTATTCCACTGAATTTCAAAAGTATAAACAATCAGCAGAAAAACAAAAGCTTCCGACAGCAGGAACTTCCGAGAAACCATATAATGCCCCCCTAACACTTTCCGAAATTAACAGCGTACTCACTACTGGCAAAAAAACAGCGCCAGGTCCGGACAGAATACATTACACAATGCTCGCACACCTGTCTTCAAAAGCAGTTAAGACATTGCTCCACTTTTTTAACATAATCTGGGAAACAGGAAAAATGCCGAATGCGTGGAAAAAAGCCATTATAATCCCTTTCTTGAAAGCTGGAAAGCATCCTACAACAGCTACCAGCTACCGACCTATAGCACTCACAAGCTGTCTCGCCAAGTCCTATGAATCCATTATAAACATCAGATTGGCATACGTCCTCGAAACTGAGAACCTGCTCGATAATCATCAGTGTGGGTACAAGAAAGGCTGCTCCACAACAGATCATCTAGTTCGGTTAGAACACGAGATACGTGCGGCCTTTCTACAAAAGCAATATTGTCTCACAGTTTTCTTTGATCTTGAAAAAGCGTACGACACAACAAGGAGGTTCGGTATTTTAAGGGATTTAGCGGATTTAGGGATCCGCGGCAGAATGCTTAAATGTCTAGCTGATTTCATGTCCGATCGAACATTCCAGGTGCGTTTAGGAACGGTGCTGTCCAGCGTATTTATTCAGGAAAACGGAGTACCTTAGGGATGCGTATTGAGCACAACATTGTTTGTGGTGAAAATGAACTCGCTCAATAATGTAATTCTATCTTCTATAATGCATTCACTATATGTGGATGATCTTCAAATTGCATGTCGTGCATTGAACATGGCAACCTGCGAACGACAAATTCAAATTACACTAAACAAACTGACGCAGTGGGCATCTGAAAACGGCTTTCGCTTCTCAAGTGAAAAAACGATTAGTGTTGTCTTTACACAAAAAAGAGGCCTACAACCAGATCCCATCCTTAAACTACAGGATGCCACACTACCCGTGAAACAAGAACACAAGTTTCTGGGTGTTCTGTTTGATAAAAAGTTGAACTTTCTCGCACACATCAATGGTATTAAAATCAAAGCGAACAATGCACTTAACATTCTAAAAATCCTCTCCCGGAAACGGTGGGGCTCTGACCGTAAATGCTTGCTACACATCTACCGCACTTTGGTGCGTAGCATATTAGACTATGGTAGCATTACATATGGTTCAGCCAGACTATCTTACGTCCGACGACTTGATCCAGTCCATAACCTAGGACTACGACTAGCATGCGGTGCTTACAGAAGATCACCTATACAGAGCTTACATGTTGAATGTAATGAACCTCCTTTACAGCATCGCAGAGCGCTACTAACTTTTTCCTACATACTCAGAATCCGATCCTCACCACAACACATATGCTACAACATCGTCACAAAGTGCAGCTCACGCTTACATTACACAAATAAACCAAACATGATTAGGCCGCTTATCTTGCGATACGAGGAATACTGTCAGGATTATGACATCCCTCGGGAAGTCCTCCAGGTTGCCAGAAAGCCAGAACGTTTACCCCCGTGGTGTGGTTTCACAGCGTTATGTGATTGGACACTAACACATCTAAAGAAAAGAGACACACCACATCAACACATCATACAAGAATTCCGCTCTCTTCAAAACAAGTATATAAACGACATAGAATTTTATACTGATGGCTCTAAAACGGAAAAACACGTGGGTGTAGGGGCCGTAACAGAAAATTGGGAAACATGTATTCGATTACCTCAGCATGCCTCTGTCTACACAGCCGAAGTGTACGCGATATGGACGGTAGTTCAAAAGATCATTGCTGACAAACTTGAAAACACTGTCATATACACAGATTCATTAAGCGTACTGAAGGCTCTACACATGAAATCCCAAAGTGAACCCTTGTTAGGCGATATTTTGAATGCATTAACATCAAACAAATATGGCAGATCAATTAAGTTTTGCTGGGTACCAAGCCATGTTGGAATATTGGGTAACGAAGCGGCGGATAGATGCGCATCAATGGCAGCGTACAAAAACATTCAAAATACAGCACTTCCATATAAAGACAGTGTCAATGCGATTCGGAAGGCCTTGACGTCAAAATGGCAACGCGATTGGGACACTTGTTTAAGCAACAAGCTTCATCTAATTAAACCTGTAATTGGCGAGTGGAAATCATGCAGTCACCAGCAACGATTCTACGAGGTGATCTTGTGTCGACTTCGAATTGGACACACACATCTGACGCACAATTTCCGTCTCCGTAAAGAAAACCCGCCAACTTGCGAAAAATGTAATGAAGCTCTTACAGTCATCCACATCTTAATAACATGTCCACACATCAATACACTGAGACGGAGGTTTTTACACAGCCTGTATAAATTGCACATTCCATTACACCCTACCCTATTACTAGCAGATGACCCCCTAGTGTCATTTCCTAACCTCTTCGACTTTTTAGAAAAAACTGGTTATTTACACCAACTATATAGTAATGCAGGTTTACCTGCCCTAACGTTCCGTTTTATTTTGTCTTGTGACTGGCGCAGCACGGCCTTAGTTGCCTTTGTGCCACTAAACCCATACATACATACATACATACATACATACATACATACATACATACATACATACATACATACATACATACATACATACATACATACATACATACATACATACATACATACATACATACATGCATACAAACTATGAGATAAGGTCCACGCAATGAATGCAATGCCATGCAGGTATCAGTGCTTCGTCACTCCACAGCTTGCGTGTCCCACGCGCGAAATCCTTCAACCAGCGGCGCATTTAGCCGCCAACATACCCCTTTCACAGGAGTGACGCGCTGTGACGTCCCTGGATCCGGGGGCGGTGGTCTGCTAGGACGCCATATGGACCACGCGCTCCAAGGGAGAAACGCCTTCGCGAGCTCAGTCCCGGGGCTACTACGCCCACAGAGAGGTGCGAGATGTGGGCCGCACCCGGTCAATGTAAAGGAGCGTATATAGCTGTTTCCGTTCATCGCTGGATGTGCCCTCGAGTTTTATTATTTCCCGGCGTTAGCGGAGGTGCACTCCCAACATTCGTAACGTGGCTCGCTGCGGCGTACGAAGGTGACGATGTGGCCTTGTCGGCCGGTCGACTTTAGGATCGAATGCAGCGCAACACCCACGTGTGCACACGAGAAGGAATGAGACACAGATCCATTGACACTGAGCCGTTCAGTGGCTGTGGCGCTGTATGGGCACGAGGTCGCGCGATCGATTCCCACGACGGCGGAATGCACAAATGCTCGTGCATGTAGCATTGAGCGCACGGTAAAGAAATGCAGGCGGTCCAAACTAATCCAGAGTCATCCATTATGTGGTATCTCTCGTAAACGATGCCTGCCTGCGTTGCTCTGGTTAGCGACACACAAGCCGTACATGCGCAGTGATGGTGCATATATTTCAGATTGCACTTGGGTAACGGGCCGACAGAATACAGACCCTCTATCCTTGCTTTTTTTGTTATCGCGTTTCCTCAAATTGCCTCACTTTTGGCCTTCCCCCATCCTATCTCATGCGCCATATATCTATCATCGAATGGTTCGCTTGTACCGCCGTGAGCGCGGGAGAGGCTAATCAGCCAGCTATCTAATCTTCGTACGCGACATACTAAATGGCGCTCTTCCTCAATTTGCCTCATACGCGCCGTGAAATCGTGTTTTTTGGAATGCAGCGTACCGAAAGTAGAACACCTACCGTACCCTCTCACGTGATCCCTGAAAAACTACATCCGTTTCGCTGTTATGGAACGCCGGAGTGAATCGAGGAAGATTACCGATGCAAGTTCTACCACGACACGACGCATGCTGTGCCGCCATCTGGCGTCCGGCTTCGACAACGCTGAGCAGGACCCCTTGGCGACAGCTGCGTCGCTTCTCATGCTCCGTTGCCCGGTTGTCCAATGTCCCCCCGTCCGAATCGCGGACGCGCCCCGGAGTTCGACCGGGCCGCAACCATCATCGCCGGGCTTCTTTATCAGCGACCAGCCTGTGAACGGAAATAGGTCTGCAGCAGGAAGAGAAGGGCCAGCTTGCCGAGATAAGATGACTGCGTCGAGAGTCAGCGCGCGGATATCGCTCGCAACGGTGGGGGATGCTTTCTGAGGAAGGGTCGCGTGAGGCGAAGGTGAGGGGGGGGGGGTGCACTGATAACGCGGCCGGCGTACGAAAAGGCCTTCCGCGAAACAAGGGAAACCCGTCGCCAGTTTGGAACAAAAGCGGCTGTGGCGCGCCGATAAGGCGAATCGTAAATTCGTGCCGCGCGCGGGAGAGCCTTATCGGTTATGGGCCTTGGCTGGCTTATCGCGAAGGTTGAGTGCTCCGGGCGGGCGCTCGCTCCGGGGCTGCAGCCGATACAGCCGCGACTCGCCGGTCGCGTCCGCGCAGGCGCGCCCGAACAAACCCGACGCGATGCACGTCTTCATCGTGATGGCACGAGATGGCGAGGGAGCGGAAGGGAGGGGTCACGATGTGATGGCGGATGGCAGCGAAAACCCTGGGCAGTGGACAAGAGGATTGGAAGCGAATTGAATGAACGAATGAATGATTTAAAACTCGAGTGCTTTTAAAAGATACCACTATAGGCAAGGAGGCCTTCTCTCTAGGCCTTGGCAGGTGAATTTCTTCAGACACTTCTTGGACGTACTCCACCATGGTATAGCGTTTGCTGTGCCTGGATGAAGTGAACGCTCCGTAGGGAATGTCCACCTTCCAGAAGCGCTGGGGCTCAAATCTGATGGGAACGTTAACTGGCCAACAGTGAATAGAAGCAACAGCAGGTCAGGGCACCAGGAAAATATAATAGTAAGGGAGGTGATGCGGACGAGATAGTCACAGACATGGGTAACATAGGAGATGAATATAGAGATAGGCAGAATGTTAGATTACAATGTTGCAACGTTTAAGCAATTCACGCATGCTATGTGATTATTTGTCGCCACCCCAGTTCAAAAGGCATGTCATTAGCGATCATCGTCGTCATAGCCTTGGCGAAGGGAGAATGGATGTAAAGAAAGGGAGGGCTGGCTACCTGCACGGGGGAAGGAGTAGGGCGATACAAAGAGAAACAGGGCCGAAGGCAGAGAGAGAGAGAGAGAGAGAAAGAGAGAGAGAGAGAAAGAGGGAGACTAGCACAAACTGCGTACACTATGGAGCGGCAGGGGCCGCCGTTCTTGAAGTGTATCGTGAAGCCCCGTAGACCGCAGGAATATTAGTAAGATGAATAAGGCCTTCTGCGCGGATTTTCTTTGGGAACACTGGCCTAGAGCTTTCAGTTCTGATAGTGGACGATTGTCCGATTGGTTCATCACTCTGCACATCAGTTACCTCCTCGGCACTATAGCGCGGGCAGACACAGATAATGTGTGCGAGTGTCTCATCACCGCTGCATGTGTCTTGGCGAGAATGAGTCAATCCGATGTACAGGGTGAATGGGAGGCTAGACATTGACAGGTAGTGAAGGGAGATGGGCGCCACACTCTGATGATGTGGTGCTGGTCTGGGTAGCCTTTACATTAGCTTGGGGCCCCGAAGGCGGCGAGGGTTCGTGTGCCATCGAGTGTTGTATTCGCGGGTGGGAGACATGGCACACTTTTCGTGTCTGTGCTGTCCGCCACAGGGCGGTGTACTCTCTACGTAATGGTGGGTGCGGGAACGCAAATTTGGCCTGGGCGGAGCGTTGTTCGCTCATGGTCGAGGAGCGGGGTTGTGTCCGGATCTTCTGAGCACCGTGGGCGCTGGGTGTGAATTCTACAGCCCTTGTAATGATGAATATAGTTGCGGCAGCGCAGTTGCGGCAGCACAGCGGCAGCACAGCAAAATGCTTGCCATCCAACATCAGAAAAACTTCCGTAAAACGCGCACAAGAAGTTCTGTTTTGTTATGGAACTACCTGCAAACTGGTTTTTCACTTTATGCGTACCCCACTTATTTATTTATTTAAATATACCTTACAGGCCCAAAGGGCATATAAGGGCTACGGTATATAACAGTAAAAATTCCTCTTAGCCAGTGTCCTGCCCCATTGGTACAATCTCCTCTTTTTGCTTGTCTTTCAGACAGGCATGGCTGCAGAAGAAGAAATAGACGTCCCAGCAATTGCACGTGATGTCATTCTTGAGCGTACCCGAATCAAAGAAAAAAAAGTGAATATTAAGGCGCCCTCTCTGCATATTTTGGAGCGTTATGAGGCACGCGTAAGGATGCTAGACGCAATAAAGATTGCTGCCGTGTTCCAGGAGACCACGACAGTTGGCTGAAATACTAGAAAGACATACTGCAAATGCATACAGGGAATTCCCCCGTGCCTAGTTGTACCAGGGCGGAAGTCTTCCGGCAGGACAGAAGTATTTACTGGACGTTTCGGTCATATACATATTGTGCACTACTGCCGGGCAAAGTTACTCACTCGCTTTTCTTTTGGGGGGGGGGGGAAGGGAAGGTCTCAAAAAGCCTGCGCGAGGCCGCTGCCATTATTACTTTGATAAAGCGTTCGCTTGGGCCTTTGTTTTGTAATCGCGGAGAAGAAGGAAGTAGATATGCATGGCACGGACATAAACTTGCATTCTTGCGTTCCCTCCTCTCCTCATTGCGGCATATTTGGCAACGCACACGCTGACTGCGCTGCTGGTTCAGCACACAGCAACTTCGAGCAAATACTAATATTTTTTTTTTCTAGAAGAGACGGATCAGCCACAGTGAATTCTGTTGCGGACGCTCACACCTTGCTATCTGCACCGACAGGGAGCGGCAGTATACACCTATTCGGAACCAATGAGCGATCTTCAGATGCCGTGGGTGCAGGAGTGATCACGCATGTCTGTCTGCACCGTATTCACCTGAAAATTGGCTATACAAAGATCGGACGGAACTAACTTACAATGACTATCCAAATGTGCGAACAGCTGAAGCGCGTCAGGTGTGTACTGCAGCCGGGCTTCTCTGTCGCGCTTCCCTCTGGATACCCTGCCCCTTTTGGCGGGGCCACCGTCAAGTCCGCGCATACCCAGTGGTACATGTACTGGGACCCAGGATAACGTGAAAGAGTTAGCGTCGAAGTGACACATACCAATGTGAACGACCCGCATTTTTAAGCGCGCTACCTTCGGTATCGGCCTATTTTTGGTGGGATAGGTGGATAGCTCGATAGCTCGATAGCCGGAAGGAAAACTGGTCTGACAATGCTATGATAATAATATTCGCAATAAAATACGTCTCGCGTAAAATTAAGAAGGCAAGATCGCCACTGTGGCCTGTGTGTAATGTACGAGATAACATAGCACACTTAACCGGCAATTGCAAACCCTTTGCGCTCCAAAGGATAATCCCACAACGACATAAGTAAATACCTCGGAGTTCACACCTTGAGCTACAACATGTACTTGGACCGCGGACCAGTGCCGCCCGTGAGAGCTTCGAAGGCGCCTTTACCTTTTCTGCGAGACACATGCATCTCGACCAGATGCCTTAATTATGCGTGTTGTGTTACGCGTGTGGTACGTGCGTGATAAATGTCGTGTCTGCTGCGTGTAATATTTTATTTATGATCGCATTTACCTTGAGCAACATGTTAGGCGTGCAACCATCTCCAGTTTTCATTAAAGTACCCCTCTTTCCGTCCACCGTTCCCACGGTAAAGTGTAGATGAACAAATGCATAAAAAAAAATAATAAGCGAGTGGCGGGGGCAGGTTGAATCACTACAATATATGAGCGGCGATGACGTGCTGCAAGTTAATCCCTGCAAACTTAGAATTTTTATGCGTGCACAGTGCACTAAGCAACGTCACGTTCCCATTCCGTGCGTTCAGTGACAGCGTACGGATCAGGCAAGGGGCAGCTGATAACGCGATTTAATACAATAATAAAGGAATCGTCCCGAGCATCCTCATCATGGTTTCCTGTAACATTGCGACTCCTGTATTTTTCCCGCTCATAGCGTAAGTCTCAATTAAGTATCTTTACGTGATTTGAATGCGAAAGCATTAGGACTTGTCCAAGTTATCACCTCAAATTAAAACTCGGCCTCACCTTGCTCTAATTCGTAACAACCTTAATCCACTTTGCTGTATTTGTACCAACCTTAATCCACCTAAATCCACCTTAATCCAATTTTGAGAGTGGGCCACGGCGTCCGTCTGACGCCGTGGCTGTTCACCGTGGGATTTCTCAGTGCGAGCTGCTGCACGTCCAGCGCCGGGAACGTGACGTCATCACTTGGTCACGTGGGTGTTCTTGCCACCCGATCTTAACGCCGGACGCTCGCCGGATTTCCCCGATTCATAGGGCATATAAGGCTTTCGCCTTAAGGGAAGCTTTAGCTCAGGAAGCTTTAGCTCGAGCCAAACTCCGACGCGGCCTATTCAAGTACATGTAAAAAGCAGAAATGCTTTTTTGAGACAACCCCTGGACTGACTTTAATGAAATTTGTTACATTAGAGAGAAAAAGTTGAATTCTAGTGACTGTTGGAAGCGGAATTTCGATTTAGGGCCTAAATTTTGTTAAACTAATTTATAAAAATTCGAAATTTTGTAAAGTATAGAAGCACGAAGTTTACAGATTAACAGCTTTGCATCAAGAACAGCTATCGCAGTTATGTAAACGGCATCCATTGGATCATTCAAAGCGAACAATTTTTTTTTGTCAAGTTGCATCTTACGTGACTTCATTACAATGTGCACTAGGGTTCTGCAAAAAGATGTATTTTCTTATTACTAAATTTTTTGAGATTCATATGTAACGTACCATTTTGTCTGCTTTAGATGCACTATGAGATGCAATTCACATAATTGTGAGATCACTTTTCATTGCTTAGTTACAGAGCTGTAAACATTAAAGTTGTGTTTTCTGAAAATGCGATTTTTCCAGTTTTAATTAATAAAATTCACGACTCAGATAAAGAATTCGAAACCAACAGTCACTAGATTGTAAGCTTTTCTTTTAAATGCTACAGACCTCGTCGAATTTGGGGCAGTGGTTGCCGAGAAAAACGAATTCTCCTTTTACATGTATTTAGATAGGATCACTCGAGCTAAAGCTTCCTCTTAATAAACCTTTGAATGAAATTGTCCGCTTGCAGGAGTACGAGGCGATAACAGTGCGCAGTGGTAGTCAAGCAAAAACTAATCTTGAACGTTGCATACTCGTTCGGTTTTATGACTGTGGTTGCTAGGTCATGAGAAGCGGTACATTACAATGGAGATGCTTAGCGTTGTTGGTGGCAGCAATGCAATCTTGGCCATGGCAACTTAGTAGCAATGGAGCTGCTTAGCGTAGAATATCGGCCATGGATCGGGTGGTTATTGACTCGGGCCTATGTCTTGTTCACGAGGGTTGCAATGTGGGCTTGTTGGTAGTGCATCATCAAGGGGTGTACGGTAGTGCGATTAAAAGGTGGGACAAAAGAAGACACCCCTGGACACACACCTCTGGGCACACCTGTGTGTCCCTCTGTGTCGTCTTTTGCCCGTCTTTTAATCGCGCTACTGTACACCCCTTGACTATGTCTAGTATTGCAAACCTATAGACACGCGCAATGATTGCTCATCTCGAGTGTAAGCAAATCCATTTTGAAAGCAAGATAGGACTCAGAATGCGGAGCAGAGATAATGGCGCAGTGTAGTGCTCGAAAAAATAAAAAATAAAAGCGACGCCGTTCTGTCTGCTGCCGCTTGTGTATGTAAGAGAGGGGAAAAGAAAAAGAAGTCCCTGGGCCATTGACCCGTGAAAGGGGAGGTCAATGCCTGATTGACGAAGCAGGGTGTGAGGCTTAACCTACAGGCTCGAGCGGTAAGAGAAACAACAGTTGAACGACATCGAGATGGAGGTGGTGGCGCCGAACGGGTAAAAAGTGGCGGTGGCTGAAGCACTTATGTCATTTCTGAAAACACCATGTCTGACAGGGCAATGTCTGGGGCTCCAACGGTCCTCTGAAATTTTCTAATTCTTCTTTCGCTTTGCTTTCCAACATTTCTTCCTTACCCAGTTAGGGTTTACTATTAGGGCTGGGCGATTGATCATTTAATCTTCAGATTAACCGATTGATGCCTTACAGGCGAACTGGAACGAAATTTCTCTTAATTCATAGCTATTTACTATGAATTAGTAGGATACCAGGTGTTTTTGTTTTTTTTTTAGCTGCACGAAATTTTGAAAAAGTGCCTTTGGCATTTAGTACAATTTTAACCCTTGAGCTAAATTACTCGATGAGGCAGCCATTACTACAACGAGAAACCAAATTCTTAATTGAATAAGTAATATAATGACACTGAGTAACCTTTAATTACTGTATGGCGCACGTTTAAATTTACGAATTGTAGTCGGTAAATTTGCAAAGTGTATCCACTTGGAACAATTTTTCAGGATGACATCGATTTTGATATATTCATTTCCAATATGCGCGGCAGAATACATGGGCGTTCCAGCTACTTTTGTGTGCTTCAGCAGTGGAGCCCCGTTGCTTGAATAATTCCTGTGATACAGCAGACCGACACGAATCACAAATGGCTTAGCCCATTCACATATGTGGGTCGCATCAATAATCATTGGCTTTAGCGAAGAGTCGCGCTGTTGTTCTTTCTTAAAGACGGCGAAGACAGGAAAGTCCGCTGACATTGTAGTTAGGTAGTCGTTGAAAGTGTCATCATTGGTGTCCTTGCTCTGAGGGCGAAGACGAGATAAGCAGTCGGCATCCATCTATGTGGCACCAACCTCTTTTATAAGCAACGGAGAAGTCGTATTCTTGAAGCCTCAAGGCCCATCGAGCCAACCAGCCAGCTGGATCCCGTAGTCCAACGAGCCAGCAGATAGAGTGATGGTGGGCAACAATCTTGAATTGGCGGACGTACAAGTATAGTCTTAATTTATGCAATTTATGAAAACAACAGCGAGACATGCTAGCTCCGTGATTTTCTTCAGAGTACGACTTGCGTCCATAAACATCCAAGCTGTCATAAGCTCTCCCATTCACTTCAACCTCTACCACGTGACCAGCTTCCCCCACTCCACACACATAAATTTTTTTTTCGACTTTTACGCTCCTAATGCTGAAGCATTAAAAACATTGTGCATATCACATATTGTGGGAAGCAATGTAATGCGCAGCATTCTGCCGGCACCTGGCTATCCATCATTGTTTGGGGTTCGGCAAAGCGATACCAGGCGTATCAACGTCTTTGTGTAAATTCAGCAGTTGTGTGTTTGGGTCGCGAGCGTGCGTTTGTTTGAGGACAGCAGCTCGACGACGGCCACGTTGAAGACGACTGTACGACGGCATGGGCACGATTTCTACGCCGGCCGCTCGACCCGAGCTTACGACATGTCGGGTTCCATGTATGTCGTGGACGAGGGCATAAGCGAAAGAAATGCGGACTGTGACCTCATCAGCGACTATGTTTCCTGCAGACGCACATACCTACGGCTATGTCACGTGGTGTATATGTTAAAACGACGATGGTATTTGTACTCCGGTGAAGAAATGTTAGAACGTGATTAACTTGGACGATCATGAAGTCGCTACAAAGTCACGCAGTTTCTACGTATACCGTAAGCTGCTACGAGGAAAGTACTGGGCAAAGTGGGCCGGTCCCGGAGATGGTGCCGTTTAACACTCAAAGCTGCCAAAGAAGACGAGAGAAGCTACGCGAGCTGCACGCACCGAGTGTTTCAAAGAGCTGGCTGGCTTTGGAACGAGAGACGTATGCGTGCGATCGTATGTGTTCCGATTGTCTGTTAACGCCGAACGAGTTCTGTATTTAAAGGCGAAAGCCTTGAGTGGCTGGTGCCCCCGATGGTCTGGTAAACGCGGCGTGCGGTGCAGAAAGCCGTGTGAGCTCGCCTCGCGCAGACAGGCGCTCGTGCTCACTGCTCGCGCGTTCGTCGTCGTCTTCTACAGATGGCTCCGATGCCGCTCAGCATGCAAAAAGAAGAAGAAAGAAACACACCAAGTTAATAAAGATAGAGTTAATTCAGGCACTCAAACCCACGAACTTCGGTGTTGGCACAGTTAATTAATATAGAGTTAATTAGAGCACTAGAACCCACGACCTGTGGTGGGAGAAAACAGGTAAGAAGTAACAACGCATTCAAATGAGAATGTCGAGCAATTTAACGAATGCCTCTTGAGCGCGCCCTCTTTCGCCTTGACCCGCTTTGACGTATATGCTAAAGTGACTGTCAATGCTTATGCGTCAGGCAATCATAATAAAAAAGAAAGCGATCGCGGCCAGTGTTCGACGGCAAAGGCTCGATTCTACCGGCGGTCACACATTATTTTCTCTTTTATTAAAGCTGGGCGAGACAGGAACCTGCCGCATGTGCCAAGAATGAAGCAAGAAATGTTTCGTATTAAAAAGAAATCTCGGAACGCACTACAAATACAAGTCACAAACACACAAAAAGTGACTGCGTCTGCGTGGGCAGATGTGTCCGTAGTTTTCTCGCGCTATAGTTTTTTTTTGTCAGGCAAGAAGATGAATGAAACTAAGGGACGCTAAAACCCGTTGTGTTTCATACAGTTTGTTCTTTGTCGAAAACACAGCACAAGACAACACTGAACGCGCACCAACTAGGCCTGTTTGTTGCTTTGCTGAGAATTGATGTGGTCGTTCACTCAAGATGTCGCTGACGTGATCTTAAAGGTAACCATCGACCATTAGGAAGGTTTCTCTCTTCTTCCAAGTTTTAAACCATCAGTCCCGATTTTTTTTCTAGCTCCCGTAGGCTTAAATAAGGATATATACATGATTCATCAATTAAACGGTTCTGATTAATTGGGTTAAACGTTTTAATCAATGTATAGCTATATTCATTATTGATGACGGTGTGGCCGCCCCCACTTTTGTGGACGTAATAACTTAGCAAACAACACTAAAGATAGCAACGGTGCCGGCGACAACGAGAGGACAAGATTGAAGGAACACCAGGTGATCTCGCGGTCGTGTTGTCCTTATGTACAGTATATGTAAGAAGATACTTGTGTGGACTCTTTCACTCCCATCTAATGGATGATCGTCCTATAAAGTTACTGCACTGTACTTTCGGTGCTGGTGACTGTAGAATGGGCACTCTTTGTGCGCTTGTTTGTGTGACTATCACACTTTTCTACATTTCCTTCTTTATTTTGTATTTGTTCCGTGAATAATCAATGTGGGATTCTGGGATAGCAGTTTTTGACGTAGCCTAGCTTCCCATGTTTCTGTATCTTAAAATAAAAGCACACTAGCTCGCGATGAGACAAACCTTTATTCAATCTTCGCAGTCCCAGTCCTTATGCTTGCGTTAAATCGTTCAGTTGGTTGATTGGTCACATAATTTGTTACAGAGGTCTAATGATAATTTTATACGATCTATAGCGCCTGGGCACCACCGATTATACGAGCTGCTCTGTAGATGACCATGCCAAATGTTTTTGTTTCAGCAATGATGAGAAGAACGTTTTATCGTAAACGGATACGACCTTCTATCTTGGTGTTGACCATCCGGAGAAGATGAGTAGAGGGAAAGGGAGCTTGGCCAGGCCAAACTGGGATCGCGCGGACAATGGCATCTCCCGGACGTGCTCCAAAAAGAGGTTATGTACTCCATGTAGAGAGTCCAAGATTCTCTTTCGCAATGTCGTGACGCTCGCTCCACACCTCCGCTGCCTTTTCTGGTCCTGACCGAGTGATTGCACGGCCAGTGGTGACGTCAGAACGGACTGTATGTCGTCTTTAGAATCGCTTGTTTTTTTTGCTTTACTTCAGCTCACCGCTGACCCTGTGCTGCTCGTAGAAGTTATTTAGTGAACTAAGAGGTACTGACTGTTGGGCGTGTTTGTAATCCATACTCAAAGAAGAATGGCGCTAACGAACAGGGACAAGATAGAAAACACGGACAAGCGCAGTCTAGCAACAGTGGTTTATTTTGAAAAACGCGCCAATTATATACCCTGGCATAACACGTGTGGTACCATAAGAATTAGTGGTTTAATAATCAATTTCTAGTTCGTGCAGACTCACTGATGGCCTCGCCACGCACATGTCAACGGACCTATGAATAAAGAGTGCTTCAGCAATCTCCCTAACTATCCTATCTTTGTGTCTTGACAGCATCTTGGTTTCTTTTAGCAACGGCTTGTACTTGCATTCCTTGAAATGGAGGAACAAATCATACGACGGCTGCCCTTTCAAAGAAGCTCTGTGGTCCATTAATCGGTTGTTCAAACACTGTCCTGTCTGGCCGATGTACCATTTTCCGGAAGACAGGGGAACGTGATACACTACACCCTTTCCCCACTCAACCAACCCGTCACGGTGTTTGACAACGCAATCACTCCCACTTCTGCGTATTCCTTTCAACCTTTATTCCTACCGCTGCGCAGATGCGGCCCAATTTGTTTCTTGCCGAGAAGATGACATTTACGCGAAATCTACTGCCCACCTTTTTCATGCGGTTAGACAAGGTGTGCAGATATGGAATACTGGTGACTGGCTTACTTATTTATTTATTTCAGAATACTGCAGGCAAACAGTTATGGCCCATGCAGGAGGGGCTATACAAGGTATGAAAATGCACTGTGACATAAAAAAGAAAAAAATCGAACGCCAGTTTAAAAGATTGCCGTTAATAAACAAGCACAAAAATATGTATACACATACTCATATTTATATTTATACATATATACACATAAACGCACATATAAAGCACTCATTCACTCAAACAAATGTTCTTCTAGAGCTTTAATAAAATTAGGGGACTGGAAAATGGCCCCCTGGAGACAGTTCTAGTCGGCAACGGTCCTCGGGAAAAAACTGTGTTTAAAGGTTTCAGTTCTTGCAGAAATTGGTTCCAGTAAATGACTTCCTGTGTGGTGTGTTCGTCTTGACGATAGCTGTTTAAGTACTGTGGGATGCGAAATGTTTAGTTTATGTGCTAAAGGGTTATGCATGAACAACAAACGGGTCATTTTCCTACGTACCTGAAGTAGTAGGATGTGATTTGTTTTCATTAGTGTGGTAGGTGAATCAAGCCTTCTGTAATTGTTATAAATAAACCTAATCGTTTTCCTTTGCACCATCTCAAGCTGGTAAATATCCTTCTTTATGAACGCGTCCCATAAAACCGACGCGTAATCTTTAGCGTTGACCGCTCTTGTCATGACACCTTTTGCTTCCAATTTTAACTTCCTCGGTAATCTTTTGCTGAGCGAGGCTAAAGTGCTTACTGGATAATTTATTTGCCTGAGCCTGTTGAGTTGATTAGAAAAAGTCTCACTCATTCGATGCGGGCAGGACTTGCGCAACGCGACTTCTAAACAGGATGTGGCAATACCGTTCTTCGCCAGCTTCGAGTGACCAGAACGGAAATCCAAAATGGGCTTCACAGACTTTGGTGAATACACCAAACAGGCATGCTCACCCCTAATTAGATACTTAGATCCCAAAGCTGTATACTCTGCTCTCTAGGTACTTCAAAGGCCATGACCCTTCTTAAATATCTTGAGCACATTCACTCTGGTACTGATGCAGCCATTTGCTCCAACAAAAACAAGATAATCGTCAACATAGCGCCTTGTTTTTAGCACACCTTCTGTTGTAATCGCACCGCTGGCACGAGTTGTTGGGGTTTCGGTGCTGACGCCCGCTATTGCGAATGGGTCGCAAGCCTCAAGGGTAGCGTTGGCCTGGCGGCCTGGGGCACTGGAAGCATCCGAAGGTCCCGGCAAAGCATGAGAAGACTGGTAACAGAACAACTTGTTTATTCTAACATAGCAAAAGAGCGGCCGGTCAGGTCGACCGAAGTGGAGAGACGGGAGAGCACGTAACTCAACAGTACAAATCGGAGCCTCTCTCCTGGCGTCCGGGGGCAGCTGCTCTTATACTCTCGGCGTCGCGGTCCAAAAGGGAAGGTCACGGGACGAAGGTCACGGGATGAAGGTCACGGGACGGCGGAGCATGAGCCCACGACGGCGCGCACGGTCGAGCCGAGAGACCTGCTGAACCGAGTGTAGTGACGCATCGCCAACCTTCACTTGGGGAGCTCCGCTCCCCGGCTGCCGCGCTTTGACAAGCGTGGGCACACACACACACACGCACACACGAAGACACGTGGCACTGAAACACGCCTGGACACGCTTGGCGGGTAGGCGTTGCGGCGGCGTCGAACGGGCCAAAATGTCCGCCGCTTTGAACAAAGCCCCGGCGTCCGTTGCATCCGCGCCGGCATTACCGCGCGTTGTAGGCGAAACGTAACAGACCGCCCCGCCGGGGGAAGGAGATCCCGATGGTCAGGGGACTGCATCCGCTGTCCGGAGGGATGTCGCTCGATGATGCTCATAACCGAAGTCGGGCGTCCTTTGGCGTTTCTTGAGCGCAGCGCACAGAGAAGGCCTCGTTCTCACGTTCAGGTGCACACAGGACACTGCAAAGTGACTTCGGGAGAGTTGACATTTTTGTTCTCGTTTCCGGCAAGCGTTAGAACTACGCCGAAAGTCAACCGCTCAGTCAGCAAGCACGGCACAACCCTCACTAAGCCCTGCCAGGCTCTTTCCCCTTTTATACTGCTGCCTAGTTCCTTACAGTAGTTTAGCAGCACTCAGAACGCGTCCACAAATCGGAAAAATTGCACTAAAAAGCACATCATCACTTTGAAACACTACACAAAAGCAATAAGTTAAAAAAAAATCCTGCCTCAGGAAGAAAAACATCAGTAACAAGCAATTTTGAGGCTGATTCCCACGTTAGGGGCTTCGACTTAAGCCATCGGCGTTACCGTTGAGACTCCCCTTTTTGTAACGCACCTCAAAGGAATATTGTTGCAAAGCGAGGCTCCAGCGCAGGAGGCGGCCATTTTTGGGAGAGATGGTCTGCAGCCATTGGAGAGGGCAGTGATCCGTCTCAATGATAAACCTCGAGCCAGCTAGGTAACATGACAATTTCTGAACGGCCCACACGATACACGCACACTCTTTCTCGGTGGCGCTATACGCCTGCTCACGACTCGTCAGCTTACGACTAGCATACAGGACGGGGTGTTCTACTCCTCCATTTTCCCGTTGGCACAGTACAACGCCCATGCCTCGCTCACTAGCATCACACTGAACAACGAACCCTTTTGTGTAGTCGGGCGATCGTAGCACAGGCTGGCTTGTTAGGGCGCTTTTTAGGGCGCTAAAAGCTCTTTCCTTTGTCCCATCCCAGACGACTGTTTGCGGCTCTGTCTTTCTTAGAGCATCCGTTAGGGGAGCCGCGATATCAGAGTACCTGGGGATGTACCTCTGATAGTAGCCGGCGACACCTAAGAACGACCGAATATCGGTCTTCGTGCGCGGTTGCGGGAAGTCTCGCACAGCGGCCACCTTTATTTCAGAGGGGCGGCGACGACCCCGACCAATCACGTGTCCGAGGTAGACAACCTCGGCCTGTGCTAACTGGCACTTGGGAGCCTTGACTGTCAAGCCCGCATCGCGCAGGCGGGTTAGCACTGCCCGCAAGTGCGCCATATGCTCAGGCCAGGATGCGGAGAATATCGCTACGTCGTCTAGATACGGTAAAGCGAATTCTTGCTGTCCCCGCAACACTTTATCCATGAGGCTTGAAAAGCAGTATGGCGCGTTCTTCAAACCAAAACTCAAAACTTTAGGACGGAATGTCCCCATTGGTGAAATGAACGCCGCATACCTACTAGCCTCTTCTGTAAGTGGAACCTGCCAATAACCCCTGACAAGATCTAGGGTGGAAATAAACTGAGCGCTACTCACTCTCTCAAGGCGCTCCTCGATGTTAGGGATCGGATAAATTTGATCCTTAGTGATGGAATTAAGCCTGCGGTAGTCGACGCAAGGACGAGGTTCCTTGCCCGGTACCTCAACTAAAATCAAAGGGGAGGTATAATCACTCTCACCCGCTTCAATAACACCGAGCTGTAGCATTTTCTTTACCTCAGCCTCCATAATATCGCTCTGGCGGGGTGACACCCGGTACGCCTTGGATCGTACTGGCTCTGGGGAGGTAAGTTCTATGTCATGAGTAAGGACAGAAGTCCTACCAGGCCTCTCAGAGAACAGACCTTGAAATTCTTGTAAGAGCTGGTGTAGTTCGGTTTTCTGCTCAGGCGACAGCGATGCTTTACTTATTAAGTCACTAATGACTTGATCGGTGTCTTTCCTGTTCGTCACTGAGCCTAGTCCCGGAAGCTCGACCGGAAGCTCTTCGGGCACGTTTACCATCATGCACACCACTGCTTCCCGTTGCTTATAGGGTTTGAGCAGATTACAGTGGTAAACTTGCTGTGCTTTCCGTTTTCCTGGCAGACTCACCACGTAGTTAACGTCCGACAGTTTTTGAACAATCCGTGCTGGGCCCTCCCACTGCACGTCGAGTTTGTTCTTTAGCGATGTGCGCAATATCATGACCTCATCGCCCACCTCAAAACGACGGGCCCTGGCTGTCCGATCATAATAAACCTTGGCCCTCTGCTGGGCCTCTGCCATTGCTTCACCTGACAACTCCTGTGCCCTTCTTAAGCGTTCGAGGAGCTTAAGCACGTACTCTACCACGACTGGGTCGTCGCCCCTGCCTTCCCATGATTCTCGAAGCATGCGAAGCGGAGATCGCAGCGAGCGACCGTACACCAGCTCAGCTGGCGAGAACCCCGTAGCCGCATGCGGCGCGGTTCTTAAAGCAAACATCACTCCAGGCAGACACAGCTCCCAGTCAGTTTGATGTTCAAAACACAATGCTCTCAACACGCGCTTCATGACGGAGTGGAGCTTCTCAACGGAATTCGACTGGGGGTGGTGCACTGAGCTGTGTAACAGCCTTACCCCGCACCTTTCGAGAAAGGCTGTCGTCAAAGCGCTAGTAAACACTGTACCCTGATCTGACTGGATTTCTGCAGGAAAACCAACTCGCGCAAATATGGACAGTAGTGCATTGACTATCTCAACTGAGCTGAGTTCTTTAAGCGGCACTGCTTCAGGGAACTTTGTCGCTGGGCAGATCACAGTCAAAATGTGTCGGTACCCCGTGGCTGTTACCGGCAGAGGTCCCACTGTATCAATAACCCCTTACAAAAATCGGTTTGACCTTTCAGTCACTCATGAGTCACCTATCAGTCACCCCTGTCACCTATCTGTAGACTCGACCTTTCTGTAGACTAAGTCCGCAGAATGTCTGCAGACACCGTGCGGACTGCAAGTAGACTTGTCTGTAATATGCGTGCCCAGTGAGTGTGTGTGTAAATATGTATATGTATCTATATATACATACATATTCTGAACCATGACATATTTTATAATTACGGTTGAATAGTTTTGACTTTTCAGTCACCCATGAGTCACCCACCAGTCACCTCCACGTAGACCTAGTCTGCAGAATGTCTGCAGACACCGTGCGGACTGCAAGTAGACTTGTCTGTAATATGCGTGCCCAGCGAGTGTGTGTGTGTAGATGTATATCTATATATAAACGCATATATATACATATTCTGAACCATGACACAATTTATAATTACGGTTCAATAGGTCTGACCTTTCAGTCACCCATGAGTCACCCACCAGTCACCTCCACGTAGACCCAGTCTGCAGAATGTCTGCAGACACCGTGCGGACTGCAAGTAGACTTGTCTGTAATATGCGTGCCCAGCGAGTGTGTGTGTGTGTGTGTAGATGTATATCTATATATAAACGCATATATATACATATTCTGAACCATGACACATTTTATAATTACGGTTCAATAGGTCTGACCTTTCAGTCACCCATGAGTCACCCACCAGTCACCTCCATGTAGAGCTAGTCTACAGATTGTCTGCATATTGTCTGCAGACACTGTGTGGACGGCAAGTAGGTAGACTTGTATGTAATATGCATGCCATATATATATATATATATATATATATATATATATATATATATATATATATATATATATATATATATATATATATATTACATGACACATTTTATAACAGTTAAATCGGCTTCACCTTTCAGCCACCCACGAATCACACACGCACACAAGCACACACACAAACGCACACACACACGTGTGCGCATCCTGAACCATGACACATTTTATCATTGCGCTCTGTTTTGCCATTTTAACATTTTGAAAACTTTGTCACTGATTGCTACAAGAACAGTCTGATAATGGCAGTTATATAAATCAATTATTTAATACTAATTGAAATAAGGTAATTGTTACATAACGTACATTAAATGCAGCAGTTATACTATGGCTCGAACCGCAGCCTGAATTTAAGGACCTATCTACCGCGCGACGCCGACACCATCCATCCGACCACCGACTGCGTGGTTGCTTTCGGCGCCGGCCCCCAGGAGGCGCTGGCCGCGAGCACCGGTAAAATTGCGGGTGAGATTATTTTCCCGTCTTCACCTGGTCACCGACATGTCACGGCGTGCACGCGTGCACGCCATGTGCACGCCGCATTGACGGCGACCGATGAGGTAGTGTACATGCCGTGCCGAGAGGAATTGTGGTGATTTTTGTGTGTATTTTAATGATCCAAAACCCCTGTGACTGCATAACGTAGCTCTCAGTGTTTTTCGTGTGGTGTGCCGATGCCAATTATCGTAGTTATGACCCGGTCGCGCTTTCTTTGTTACCGGCTCATGAAAAGCCGATGGTACTCTCGCTGCGCTCGCATTCCATCACAGTGCGCGGAAGAATTTTTTGGACGTTGTGCTATCACGTGCTGTAGTTCATCTGCAATTCTACGCTGTTGACGCCGGAGGCACCGTGCACAGACTGTCCTTCCTGCGGTACCTGTGCGATGCGGCAGCAGCTGTCACGGAGACTCGTTTACCGAGCACGCCTAGAAAGGTAAGTCCGGCGCGTACGCGCATTCTTGTGGTGCGTGAAGTGTGCATTTCTGTACGGATAACAAGATGATTAGTAACGTGACAAAAATGATCGTGCTTTTCGAATGTTCGTTCTTGTCGCAGGGCGCATTTAGCGAACAGTTTGATGAAAATTGCCCTAAAACGTGATGTTGCCAAAATCTATCGATTATTTGCTTTCTGCTGTGAAGTTTCCTTGCGCCGGGGACTGTTTGATTTGAATAGGCGCAAAAATTCAAGCAGGGAAAGTTACTATTTCTGTACGTAATTTTTCAGCGAGAAATCGCATAGCCATTTCTAGAGGTACGTCGATTTGTCGTCTTCACAGCTAACGGCTGCGCGAGATGGCACCCGATTGCTGTGTACGACGCATGGCCAGATTTTAGCTTGTATGCAAGTTCTTTTATTTATATAGTGTCTTGCAGACAGCCTGTATTTCTTGCGTTGGGTGTCATGTGTTTTCGTGTATTTGTAAATGGTTCCGAGATTTCAACAACAGTATCTATCTTTAATGGAAAAAATTGTTTTCTCACCTGAAAAAGAGGGAGTCTGTTCTTTTTCAATGCATCGTCCTTTGGGGCAGGGCTTTGTTGCACCGCATAAATAAATTAGGTTTTCGAACGCTTATCATGTGTTAACGAGTTTTCTGCTTGTGCAATTCGCATTTGACTTGGTACAGGTGCGTTTGTGTGAAGTTTTTTATAGTAGATTCATGTTTGCTCCAGTTCCATTTACATATTAACTGCCTGTAATGTAATAATCGGGTATTTGTGCAACCATGCAGCTTCATGTAGCTGTTTGTACGAGGCGTTTCACAATGTCACAAGTTTACAGTCTCAGCAGGGCTTACAGTAAACTGAACATTTCTTCTTCTTTAGGGATGTCACGATTTTGTGAGCCAGAGGAATCTACACCACTTGGGAGCCTGCGGCACTTCTGCAGACTGAACAGCGCGTCAAAGCATCTGATTTGCATGCTGCGACAAGGTGTGTGCAAGACGGTCACTGCCACACACATGAGATGTCGGTACTCACTACTTTATTCCTTGGAAGCGATATTCTTGGTCCCAACCAAGCAGCCCGGAAGAAATCGGAGACAAATAAAATGTGCAAAGAATACTATTGCGTCTGTTATTTTATTGCATGCATGCATGCCAGTTCCCCATAGTGGGGCTACAGAAATTCTCTCTAATGTCTGCCTAAATGCTGTAATCCTGTGACCACAATCTCGACAGACTTTCTGCAGAAATGCTGTATCCTGCAGCTACACAGATTGAGCAGACTTTCTGCAGAAAGGGTGTACCGATTGGGCGCTGGGAGGTGACAGGGGGGTGACAGAAAGTCTGTCACCTGTCTTCAGATATTCTGCATCCCGGGTGACTCGGGGTATGCAGAATTTCTGCAGAAAGGGTGTACCAATTGGGCGCTGGGAGGTGACAGGGGGTGACAGAAAGTCTGTCACCTGTCTTCAGATATTCTGCATCCCGGGTGACTCGGGGTATGCAGAATTTCTGCAGCAAGTCTGCAATGATTTTTGTAAGGGACGAGCCGTCTAAAAGGCTCCGTAATGATAGGTACCAACTTCAACGGCGCCCTCGATTTGTCCCCTGGCTTGCCCACCCGCTGACAGGTGTCGCATGTCTTCACAAAGTGGTCTGCGTCCCGAAAACACCCTGGCCAATAGTACTCCTGCAAGAGACGGGCCTTAGTTTTCTTAACTCCTAGGTGTCCGGACCACGAACCCCCATGCGACAAGCGCAACAGATCCTGACGATAGCATTGAGGCACGATCAGCTGATCGAACTCCACTCCCCTGCGGTCTAGATACTTCCGGTACAGGACCCCACCTCTTTCCACAAAGCGAGCATTTTTCTTGGCGATACCTTCCTTGATAATGCAGCGTATGTTTTCTAGGCTGCCATCCTTCTTTTGCTCGGCTATCAAAGCCGACCGGCTGACTTTTAGCAACCTGTTAAGTCCGTCTGACGTAGGCGCGATGAGCAAATCTGGAGACAGCTCTTCTAACTTTCCCGTGTCGGGAATTTCCTCTCCAGTATCTGCTGCCTTTAACGCTACAGGCTCAATTTTATTCAGTTCGGGCGTGCTCTGAATACCAGCTTGCTGCGCCTCTGACCCTTTTTCATCGTTCAACAACGTCGGCCCCGCAACTACCGCCTTTGCAGCGAGCTCCCGAACCTTCGATCTGGTTAAGGCCTGAACGCTAGCCTCACCAAACAAAAGCCCCTTCTCGCGCAGGAGGTGATCGGACCTGTTCGAAAATAGGTACGGGTACTGGGGGGGCAGCATAGATGACACTGCGGCCTCCGTCTCAAGTGCTCCGAAAGGTCCTTCAATAAGCACTTTTGCTACTGGCAGACACACGCTATGAGCTTCCACTGCTTGCTTGATCCATGCGCACTCGCCCGTGAACATATCGGGTTCTACGTAAGAGGGGTGAACGACATCCATCGTAGCTGCGGAATCGCGAAGCACTCGGCACTCTTTCCCGTTCACGAGGAGGTCTCGCATGTAAGGCTCGAGAAGCTTGATGTTCTCGTCAGTGCTGCATAATGACAAAAACACGACTTTTGGTTTTGTTTCTGGACACTGCGCCGAAAAGTGACCCGGCTTCTGGCACGTATAACAAACGCGCGCTTGCCTCGTCTCGAACCGCTTTCTGCGTTCGGCTTCGGTTGCCGCCGTCTCCTTACGTTCGGTCGGACTGCTTTCACTCGCATCCGCACTACGTGTATCCCCCTTTGCTCTCATGGGTGTGAACTTCGGCCTCTCAAACTTGGAGCCAAATTCACCCTTTTGACCGTCCTTAGCTCCGCGAGCCCGACGCGTCACAAACTCCTCGGCTAACTCAGCGGCTCTAGCCACCGTACTAACGTCTGGCCTATCCAAGACCCAGTACCGCACGTTCTCAGGTAACCGACTATAAAACTGTTCTAGCCCGAAACACTGCAGAACTTTCTCGTGGTCACCAAACGCTTTCTCTTCTTTGAGCCACTCCTGCATGTTTGACATAAGCCTGTACGCAAACTCTGTATATGACTCACTTTTGCCTTTCTCATTTTCCCGAAACTTCCGACGGAACGCCTCCGCTGACAGCCGGTACTTTTTTAGCAGACTCGATTTCACTTTGTCGAAATCCTCTGCCTCCTCTCTCTCCAAGCGAGCGACTACGTCGGCCGCCTCGCCGGGTAGCAAAGTGAGCAAGCGCTGTGGCCACGTTTCCCGAGAGAACCCCTGCTTCTCGCACGTTCGCTCAAAGTTAACCAGGAACAAACCAATGTCCTCTCCAAGCTTAAACGGCCGCATCAGGTCAGTCATTTTGAACAATACTCGTTCTCCTGCACCGTGTGCCTGACTTCCATTACGAGCGCGTTCCATCTCTAACTCGAGACGCTTCATTTCCAAAGCGTGTTGACGGTCGCGCTCTTCTTTTTCTTTCTCTTTTTGTTCTTTAAGTTCACGCTCCTGTCTTTTTGCCGTCTCCCTCTCCTCAATGGTCTCAAGGCATTCCGACAGCTCGTCATCCTCAGCTTCTAACTCAAGAATAGCCCTTAGCAGTTCTGGTTTTCTGAGTTTGTCTGAGACATCCAGACCCAACTCTCTCGCAAGCTCCAGCAATTTCGGTTTGCGCAACGACTTCAAATCCATGGCTGCTCTGAATGCTGCTTTCTCTACTGCCTACTATTGTCTTGCCGCAAACTAACCCGGTAGCAACGACAACCACAATTACCAGCTCTGTTTCTAACACTAACAAAAGCCTGGCAAAACTCAGAAGAAGAAAGTCCCGCACTCACCAAACCTTGCAGCCAAGACTTCAGCGCAGTCGTTCCGCTGCAGGCAACCAGTCATCACACAGGGCTCGTTGCGCTGCTCCCGGATGGTCGTTGTGCTGCTCAGCATACAGTCAACCGCATCTCTTCGCTGCTGGCCTCCGTTGTCGCGATCCCACCGCTGCCACCAGATGTAGTAATCGCACCGCTGGCACGAGTTGTTGGGGTTTCGGTGCTGACGCCCGCTATTGCGAATGGGTCGCAAGCCTCAAGGGTAGCGTTGGCCTGGCGGCCTGGGGCACTGGAAGCATCCGAAGGTCCCGGCAAAGCATGAGAAGACTGGTAACAGAACAACTTGTTTATTCTAACATAGCAAAAGAGCGGCCGGTCAGGTCGACCGAAGTGGAGAGACGGGAGAGCACGTAACTCAACAGTACAAATCGGAGCCTCTCTCCTGGCGTCCGGGGGCAGTTGCTCTTATACTCTCGGCGTCGCGGTCCAAAAGGGAAGGTCACGGGACGAAGGTCACGGGATGAAGGTCACGGGACGGCGGAGCATGAGCCCACGACGGCGCGCACGGTCGAGCCGAGAGACCTGCTGAACCGAGTGTAGTGACGCATCGCCAACCTTCACTTGGGGAGCTCCGCTCCCCGGCTGCCGCGCTTTGACAAGCGTGGGCACACACACACACACGCACACACGAAGACACGTGGCACTGAAACACGCCTGGACACGCTTGGCGGGTAGGCGTTGCGGCGGCGTCGAACGGGCCAAAATGTCCGCCGCTTTGAACAAAGCCCCGGCGTCCGTTGCATCCGCGCCGGCATTACCGCGCGTTGTAGGCGAAACGTAACACTTCCAAAACAACCGCTACGTCACGACCAATCCTACTCACGTAAATTTCACTAAGTATCGGCGCCGCGCGGGAACTTATAGAAACTCCCGATCTCTGAGTATAAGCTTCATCAGATAAAGCAACCAGCGTCGATGATAAATACACGGGGAGCAGTTCCAGAAATGTCCCCGCAGAAACGCCACACTTGTCTTGGAAACAGTTCATCATTGTCATTCTGTGTCAGTCCTGCACAAACCTCATCAAAGTGTCATGCTCCGAAGGGTAGAATAAGTCCTCTTCGTCAATGCTAAACGCAGACATAGGGCAAGGAGCTCTTGTATCTAGGAGCTGGATGACGTTACCAGACTTGTTCAGAGGGAAAGAATCATCAATGCATAGTGAAAAGAGGTCTTTTTGCAGGTATCCACAAGGGTCTGAGCAAATGACACTTCACATTTTGACAGCCGCACATAGTTTATCCAGGTTTTACTCCCCTGATAAGCTAACAGCTTCCTTCTTCAGGTCAGCCATGCTGTCCGTTGCTCTCTTTAGGTTCTTATTCACAGCCTGTATCGCCTTATCGGAAACAGTACCTTCATGCATGACAACGAAGCAACCCTATTTGTCGGCTATCAAAAACGTCATACCACTGGTAGTCATGAAAGCCAGCAAAGAATTCACCTTGCCACTTCAGCCGGGTCTTGTCCTGGAAGCGGTCACGGTCCCTGCTCGTTCTACAACGTACCTTGCCTTCTTAGCCTCAGGAACCCTTTCAGAAACAGGGCGTGCTACGGCTAAGGCCTCTGCAGGTCAGAGTGCTGGCTCGAAGCAGAACTTAGGGCCCAACCCTAAGGTATTCAGATGTTTCTCTTGCAAGGCGGTCTCATCCAGGGATACGACCTTGTCAGGAAGCGCTTGTGTTTTCTTCTCCTTGGGAAGCGTAGGACGGATGACATTCCAAAGAAATTCCGTGATGCGACGCCTTGTTCTACACCACTCTCTGTACAGGCGCATCGACTGACTTGCTGCAACACGGCCACAGTGGATACGAAGGCAGTCATCATACAGCCTCGCTTGTCTCCAGCACTCCGATTTCAAAATTCTGCAGATGCGTCTCGTGCGGCTAGGCGACAGTTGTAAACAACCGCCCATATTCTGGGCGTCCTCTGGACAAGTTTGTTCCTTAACGTGCCACGAAGCAGCTCTCGCACATCTCACGCACACTGCATACAGTTCCAGCAATTGTGCAGGGTTAAAAATGGAAAAATTTCCACACGAATGAGAACCCAATGAACTAGTGATGCGATTTAGAGCTACTAGCTGTTGGGCGTGTTGGTAATCCATACTCAAAGATGAATGGCGCAAACGAACAGGGAAAAAATAGAAAACACGGACAAGCGCTGTCTAGCAGCAATGGTATATTTTGAAAAACACGCCAAGCAAATTCTTATTTACAGCCTGTGGAACCCCGCCGACACCGTGGCTGTTCACCATGACATTTCTCATTGCGAGCCGCAGCAGATCCAGCTCCGGGAACGTGACGTCATTACTTGGACAGGTGTGTTTTGCTACCATCGAATGATAACGCCGGACGCAGAATTTTCGACTTCATGCGGCTTATAATACTTCCGCATTAAAAAGATCTGAGCACATCCATCGTAAATAATGAAGCTGCTTGAAGCATGGCCTCGAACAAGGCGCATTAAAATGCCCATGAAGGAGCAAGTCGCACACAAGGGACAACCCAGTTGCAGTGACCTTTGGAGGCGTCAGAGAGTAGCGGCGTTGCCTAGATGCCACGCAGTGGCTCCCACCCGAAAAGCAGACCTGACCCACTTCCAAAAATCTATTAAGGTGGAATAAAGTGGAGTAAGGTGGATTAAGGTGGACTGAAGTGTATTAAGATGATTTAAGGTGGATTAACTTTGGATTAAGGTTGGTACAAATAAGATCAAGGTGTATTAAGGTGTACTCTAAACTTAAGGTGTTAACTTAGACAAGTCCTCATGCTTTCGCATTCAACTCACGTAAGGATATTTAAGCGACCGTCAACTTTTTGTGTGTCCCATTCAGTTATACCAGCATTTCGTCGCATTGAAGGTCTTGATAGTTCTTTATCTGCAAAGAACTTATGCATTGCAGTGAAAGAAAACCAGAGACTCAATGTGGCAAGTTGGTGCGCCAACGCGGCCCGGCGCGTGTACAAGAAAATATAGCGGGAGAAAAGGCCGCAACGAGGCCAGAATTATTGCTGAAACCTTTTCTGTTTTAACCTAGATGAGAAGGGCAAAGCCCCAATACATTTTATAATTAGCGATTGGTTCGTTTAGAATTTGAAGAAAAAAAGCTTTCTCGTTAGCTCAGACATCTAGTGACCATCTCGTTAAGTTTGCTCAAGTAAAATCCACTTTTCATGCACGAATAAACAGACATAAACAAAAGTGCGATATCGTGTATCGGTGTCTTCTTTTGACCGGTCTTGAAACCGCGCTTACCAGAATCATTTAGCAGTTTCTTATGTTCACGCTGCACAGTGGAATATGCGCAACACCTCGGGGCCCTGCAATGTCGTTCCACCGCTTCTGGGTGTCGGGAATGACTCGGCGGAACAGCTGTCCCCTCACGCATACGAGGGGGTAGGGCGGGGGTTGGGTTGGTTCTCGTGAGGATCTTTCGGACTCCCCGCGCAGGATTTTAGCAGAGTGGAAGAGAGACAGTAGAGGTTCGCTACGAGGCCGGTCCTGTTTGTCTTTGGGTTTAAGTTGCGAGCCCTCAAAGACCCTGGCGTGCCATGAAGCGATAAAAAAGAAAAACAAATAATAACACGGGAAAAAGCGTTCTCTTCCTCCATGCCGGCTCACAAGCGACAGTGGATGACGGCTGTGGTGGCGTGGTTCAGCACGTGAGGGTGAGAAGCCGCATGGAGGGCGCTGAGAGCCGCCGTAGCTTGAGTTCGGATGCTCTTCGTCTGTGGCGCGCGTTTGCTCGAGCGCAGCGGAAGGAAAGGGAGTGCCCCATTTGTTTGGCGTGAGCTGGCGTCCGCAGAAACGTGCCTGGCTGCGTTCATTTGTTTTGTTGTTGTTTCGTTTCTTTTTGACCCAGTGTGCTTAACGCGTCGACAGGAACGGCGATTGGTCTGTGACGAAGAGTGGCCGGGAGAGATGGTGTGCGTGCCTGTGCGTGATTGTGCACGTGCATTTAGATATGTACGTGTGTGTATACGTGCGCACTATTTTGTGTGTGTGCGCGCGCGCGTATGTATGTATGTATGTATGTATGTATGTATGTATGTATGTATGTATGTATGTATGTATGTATGTATGTATGTATGTATGTATGTATGTATGTATGTATGTATGTAGATGCCTAAGTGCGGGCGCTTCTGGTGTTGTCTGCGGCTGTCGGAAGGGGCGCGCTCTGGTGGCGACGTGCGGAATACTCAAGGTAGATCGGGTCTCATGGCATTGGTATTTGTTCGTTCGCCTTGTGGCATGCTTAAACAGAACCAATAGGGTAGACGCTGACGTCAACAAATGAAGAAAAACAAACAAACAGTTAAACACGAGGCAGGGGCTGAGTTGTTTGGAAGTACACTTTACGTTGTACCTATATATCAGGATGTGCTGGCAACGGCCTACTTGTTATCACACATTTCACTTTGTCTGATATCGGCTGTGCTAGGTGACTCATTTCAAGAAAGTTTCGAAACAGTGTCGGAGCGAATGCTAGCGAAAGCAGCGAAGAAAGTATTTCCGGTTATGGTGTCAAATATACGAGGACTTATGAGTGAAGCGATCGAGTTGCGTCTCCTTGTCGTCACCAACATTAAAAGTGGATTGTAATGTTGTATTTTCTGCAGCGGCACGTAAGATCGCGTTTTTGTCAAATGTTAACTGCACTCCTTTCACGTTCACGCATATTATTAAGAAATATCCCGTAAAGATGTATAAAAAGATATTTCGCAAATGTATGCCAGTCTGAGAAAGTAATACGTGAAAAATAGTGAAGCTGTGTCAGTGATTTCTAAGTACTAGTGGTTCATTTGCCCGAACTCAAGGCATTCTGGTATGAAGACGCCTCTGCAAAGCTTCACTTATGTAACAAACACGTTTATTCTCTCTCTCTCTCTCTCTCTCGTTTGCTGGCTGTTAGTGATGACTCACTACCGGCGCTCTGGTCATGCTCATACCGAGCTCCCACGCAGGGGACGTATTCTCGGACGATCCCTCTTGACGATAATATCACTTGCGTGACTTTGTTCACGGCGCGTTAGATCATTCGACCGATTTTGCTCAACCAGCCAAACAGCTCGTGCTGAAATCGACATATCCGAAAGTGATCGTCCGAGAATACGTGCGAAGTCTGCATATTGACTGCGTCGTCAGTTTCTGTTGCCGCAGCGACGCAAGACTCCGACCTACGGCGTGGAATCAGTAATGAGAAAGAAAAGATAAATATGGATTTTTTAAATTTTTATTAAACGTATTTAAAGAGAGGTTGGTGTCTATGTGCGGCGCCGGCTACTCCTCCTCTCTTACATGATAGTTATTGTCGGAAAGTTGTCAACGATCATGAAACTGGACTAACAAACACATAAATGAACATTCACGTACTATGTCTTGTTGCCTGTTCCAGTAAGCTGCGCACACGAGGTAACTTTTATTTTACATTGGTTGATTATTACGTCTCAAAGCAAATTTGGGGCTCCGAAAGACATTGCGTTGCATTTACATTTGATATATCGACTATGCCATCGCACGCCGGCCTTTGCCACAAGAAAACCGCAGTGCAACTCCCCTTAACAGCGTCTGTGTAAGATATACCTTACATGTCTCAAGTGCTTAAGAACATCAACGACACCGCCATCGCAGAAACAAGACCTACGAAGTGAAGGTATGTCGCTTGGTAATGTTTTTAGCGTGCTACACTTTAATTGAAAGCATACGTTCGGTATGGCAGTCCAAAAGTTAAACACGGACGCTGACACCGGTTTTCCGTCAATGTGATGATAGAAAAGTCATTGAAAGCAAACGAAACCCTCTTCTCGCCGTGCTGGCGGCGAATCTCTTGCAAAGCTGGAATCGATAAGATTGAAATCGCTTTCCTTCCACTCGCGTCCTGCCATCGCTACTCTCACGCATAGAATTTCCTACAATAATCACTAGAGGGAACTCTGGCGTTGCGATCGTTCAGCCATCATGGGAATGATGGTTAATACATGGATTTGTCTGATCTTCGCACTCGGGGTTCCAACATTGACATGGCTTCGTTTATTACACTTTATGTGGGAATAAATTGACCGTAGTTTCAAAGCAATGTATACTTTTTTTAATGCAGGAGGTCGTAAGACTCTGCAAGCAGGCATAATCGCTGCTAATGGCAGTGGTTACGCTTGTCCATGTGTCCGTGGCGTAATGGTTTCGACATCGGGCATCTGTGCTAGATGTCATGTGCTCGAATCCTGCCGTCGAACGATTTTAATAACGCTTCTTTAAATATCTTTATCGTAGTAAGTTCTTAAAGATGATCGCCTTGCAAAATCACGAAGCCGTTTAAAGCCAGAAGGACGAAGTTTAGGCAAATCCGTGTACTACTCATCATTCCAATGCTGGCCCTGCGGTAATTGTATGAAACGCTATGCTCTCACGGGACGGCGTAAATCGCTATTTTCTAGCTCACCAAATTCATGCAGTACAGCCAAAACTATAGGTCGTGTTAGCCTACCAGAAACAAGAGGACCGGAAGAGCCAGGCACGTCCGCCTCTTATCGCGCGACGCCGACTGAATTGAAGCTTCACGGAAGGATTAGTAATGTACAGTGGGCGAGACCTCCGCGTCCCTAGTCTTCCTGTATATGGCTACAGGAATATGGCTACTATTACCTTCTCCACAGATCGAGCAACCGGCTCTCGTTGCCGATTGGCTGACACGAGCCATATAGCATTCGCAGCACTGCATGGGATTGGTGAGACGGAGTGCAGTTGATGGTAGCGAGAAAACAACGCCATACTTTTGTTAGTTTAACCGTTGAATTTGCCACAACAAACGATTTCTGACAAGTATTCAACCCCCCCCCCCCCCCCCATGTTCGCCCGAAAACGTGCGTCGATCACTTGCGAAAACTCGCAGATTAACTTGCTGCGATCTACATTATCCATGGTAAGCTTTCCTGGCAGGCTCGCTGATATACTCAGTAATTTATTCCCCTCTTTCTTTTTTTCGTTCCGTGATCGTGCTTGTTTTGTGTACCGGTGGACGAGCTAATAGACGGCGATAAGAAGTGGTCATTCCTAGCTTTTTTTAGATAATCTTACTCAACAAAAGGCTGGCCATAGTTCACTCAGGCCCGTTCCTTATGCATTCATTCATTATCGCCTTCCAGGTCATGTCCAAGTATCGAATTCTCCCGTCTCTCTAGCCATGCAGGATAACAAACAAAAACCCGCACCTGGTTTGTACGAACGCGAGTTTCCGTGAAACCGTTACTCATTAATGCTGTGCGCAATCGTTGGCAGGCGAAACGATAACAGGACATTTTAGATGTGAACGCTATGCACTATGCTGAATGATGATGGCCGCTGTTTTTGCATGCAGCCAGTCGTGTCACAAACGCTCTTCTGGAAGAGAAAAAACAAACAAACCCAGGAGCAAGAAAAACGCTGCTTTTATTGCATGCTTATTTCTTCACGTGTGGTCACCGTTCACTTGTTCTTCAAATTTCAAAGCAATGTCGTTGCTATTTTGCCTACATAATCTACAGGTTATTTAGTATCAAGTAGCAGGAAAGCTTCGGCTAGTCGGCGAGCCCGCCTATCCATATGTTCAGCCTGGATTGTATGGTTCTTTTTTCGTTGGTAGATGCGACCAGTTCAAAACCAGCCCTATCCCATATCCTGTTGAATAATTCAAGCTTATTTGCTCAGCAAACAAAGCAAGAGAGTGAGAGAGAAATGAATGTATCAATTAAGAAAGAAAGAAAGAAAGAAAGAAAGAAAGAAAGAAAGAAAGAAAGAAAGAAAGAAAGACGAGACTGCTACGCTAGGCCCGGCCATTGCGCTTATTACTTCGTCTTGCCTGCTGCCTCAAAAAAGCAAAACGCGTCGCCATTTCTCCCTTATATTTCTCCACGTATAGGCCAGCTTATGGCTGCCACTTTCGCATGCGTCGGCGCAAACTGACATCAAAGGCCTCGTGCTTGGCTTGAACGTTCTTTTCCTTCTTTATTTGAGTGGCGATATTGTGGTCTGTGTCGCAAGGGCGTCTGCCGTCTGGCGATGCTGACTGCGCGTCTCAGGACGCTGCAGCACAGCGAGGCGTTTCGTTCCTTCAAGAGCGTAAGGACGTTGGAGTCTCGCGCGCAGACAGGGTACGCGTGTGGAAAAGGGCTCACCAGTGGACTGGGGCACTTCGTTGCAGAAATTTAGGTGCACCTAAGCGCAAAGCTTAAAAGAAACATTCCGCAAAAAGCTACAATGAAAACCCACACTGGTTTTTAACAGAGCTCTGCACTTACAAAAAAAAAAAAATATGGGTGCGGCTTAGCTCAGCTAACCCTGGATATGCAAAGCGAAAGCTTGGTTTAGCCTGGTTAAGTCTTGGTTTCATTTGGTTAACCTTTGATTTAACCGTAATTATTATACCTAGGTATACAATCATAGTTAAGTCAGGTCTAACGGCTGTGCCTAAGTCGGTGGCTAGACATGACTGTAATTAGGCGTGGGTAGACACGCATCGTTCGATGGTGCAACGCCTGTTGTGCCACAGGGAAAGCGCAAGTGCTAGACATGCAAAGAGACGCCGCGAACATGCGCAGCGTCGAAGCACAAACGGAGAGGGCGCGAGCGCGATCGCTACATTGATCTCGACTGTACGACGCCTGTTGCATTCCGGACCCTTCTCCAGTGAAGCAGCTCGCCGGGCGATATCGCGGGATGGTCAGACGCCGCTTGGCGACGACGGATCAAAGCCTCCCGCTCCCGTGCAACGCTCAGAGAAAACAGCCCGGCCTCGCTCTCATCCATGGCCAAGCTCGCACTGACTAGGCGAGTGTGGCCCTCCTCTTAGCCAGGCGCGCGGCCAGTCACGTGATCAGGCGGCAACCTAGATGTGGAGAGTGCATGCGCCAAGCCGGCGGTGACGGCGGAGCTCGGCGCGGCGAGTCACGAAATGCGTTGCCAAAGCTACGGCGCAGCTGCGGTCAAGTGAAGGTCAAATTGCTGGCGACGGCGAAATTCAGCTCCACTAGAAATTAAACCTTGTCCGGGGATGAAATTCCCTTAGGGGTGTGTTTATCTGTTACTTGGTGCACTTTGTTTTTAAACAGATCACAGTTAGCTTCAACAGACCGGTTATCAAAACCTTCCAAGAAGTAGTCGAGAAACGTGGCTAGATCGCTATTAATGGCCTGAAAGTAAGCTCTGTTGTAGTCTAGTTTAATCTTGCTTACGTTCTCAGTTTTAGGATGCGGTGTGTTTAGGTGAAAATTAATTAAAAAGTCATCACTGATTCCTGGTGTCAGATGAACAGTGTGAGATACGAATTCTCCAATATATGTGAATAATAAATCAAGGGTGTTTGTACCGTTAAGGGATACTCTGGTTGCACGTTTTATTGTCTGAGTTAGTGAGAATAAAGAACAGATGTCCAGAAATTTCTGAGCCTCGACAAAGGGTGGGGACAGATGCGGAGGTTGAAAGTCCAATATAATATTCGGAAAATTAAAGCCTCCCATTAAAAATAGAGGCGACGATGTGAAACGCATGCGAATGAGATTAACGGCGTTGTGCAATTCATTAACAAACGAGGATCTCCAACTAGCCCGGTCATCTGCTAACGTGGCCATGTTGTCCCTGCAAACTTCTTAATCTCATCCGCCCACCTAACTTTCTGCCGCCCCCTGCTACGCTTCCCTTCCCTTGGAATCCAGTTCGTAACCCTTAATGACCATCGGTTATCTTCCCTCCTCATTACATGTCCTGCCCATGCCTATTTGTTTTTCTTGATTTCAACTAAGATGTCATTAACTCGCGTTTGTTCCCTCACTCATTCTGCTCTCTTCTTATTCCCCTCCCCCCCTTAACGTTGCACCCATCATTCTTCTTTCCATATAGCTCGTTGCGTCGTCCTCAATTTAAGTAGAATCCTTTCATAAGCCTCCAGGTTTCTGCCCCGTAGGTGAGTACTGGTAAGACACAGCTGTCATACACTTTTCTCTTGAGGGATAATGGCAATCTGCTGTTCATGATCTGAGAATGCCTGCTAAATGCACCCCAGCCCATTCTTATTCTTCTGATTATTTCAGTCTCATGATCCGGATCCGCGGTCATTACCTGGCCTAAGTAGAGGTATTCCCTTACCACTTCCAGTGCCTCGCTACCTATCGTAAACTGCTGTTCTCTTCCGAGACTGTTAAACGTTACTTTAGTTTTCTGCAGATAAAGTTTTAGACCCACCCTTCTGCTTTGCCTGTCCAAGTCAGTGAGCGTGCATTGCAAGTGGTCCCCTGAGTTACTAAGCAAGGCAATATCATCAGCGAATCGCAAGTTACTAATGTATTATCCATTAACTCTTATCCCCGATTCTTCCCAATCCAGGCCTCTGAATACCTCCTGTAAACACGCTGTGAATAGCATTGGAGAGGTCGTATGTCCTTGCCTGACGCCCTTCTTTATTGGGATTTGTTGCTTTTTTTTTATGGAGGACTACGGTGGCTGTGGAGCCGCTATAGATATCTTTCAGTATTTTTACATACGGCTATATATATATATATATATATATATATATATATATATATATATATATATATATATATATATATATATATATATATATATATATATATATATATATATATATATCTATATACACTACCCTCAGAGTAAGTATACATTATAGAAGGAAGAGGCTACATAAAGGAGGTTAAGAATGAGGTTATACGGAAAAGGCACAGTATAAGTAATAATGAAAAATTATGCTGGCTCACTAATATACACATCATAACAAACAAAGAAAAATAGTGGTAGTTCACCATAGAAATCTGATGATACACTTTTCAATGCACAAATTACGAATTATAGTTTAATAGATACATATTTAAGTTGCAAATAGCGTATTTATACAATAAACAAGTCACACGATATATTAACCGGAAGTTTCATGATTTATATGTAGTTAACTAAAGCATCTCTAAATTGAACAGGATTACTTATACTAACAATAGATGCCGACAGATCGCTCCATTCGCTGCATGTTTTCGGTAAAAATGATTTACGAATCTGTTAGTGCGTTAGAGCGAGACACGTGTACATTATGCGTGCGATCTCTACGTGAGGAGATGAAGGGTTCTGGGTTAATCCATGTCGACCGAAGCGCCGCGTTCTGGTATTAAATCTTATGAAATAAGCATACACGTGATTGTTTCCGGCGGATTAACAGCGAAGGTAGGTTCAGTAGTCTTCATTTCTTACGCTTGCCGTACCATGGTAATTAGTATAAACCGAGCGGAGCGATTCTGGACGCTTTCAAGGCAGTTAATATATACGAGTCGCGCGTCAATTTTTATAGAATTATGTAGCAACTGCGTTTGTGTGCCTCACTTAGTCCTTGCCATGTATAGCGTACCCGCTGCGCAAGTTGGCGTGTTCGAAGGCCGCGACCGTACGTCGAACGTGTCTTCCACGCTGACGCGGCGAGGTGACCTCGTCATTCGCGCATCGTTGCAGATAATGCTTCTGTCGGGGGAGGCGCGGGCGGTGCCTTCCTAGATGGTCGACACGACGACGCTTACCTGCTTCACGCTTCGTGCAACATCGCTCCAGTCTCCTGCCTGTTCGAGGTACTCTGGGTACCGTCTCTTGCTTGCCTCACAGATAGCCATCTCTGCTGGGTGGTGTTCCTTTTTTCTCTTCCTCATTTTGCTCGAGGTACGCTAGCATATACAAAATAAATAAATAAATAAATAAATAAATAAATAAATAAATAAATAAATAAATAAATAAATAAATAAATACTGTAGGCTTGCTGAAAATTTTGGAGCTTGCGGACCTGACACTAGACAATGGCTTATGACAAACAGCTTTTGGAGGTATAGACATTAATTTTCACCATCTTTACCGTATACACCCAAGTGAGTACACGAGAGGTCTTGCATTTGGCTGTTATGAAGTTAAACACTGTTATGATGTTAAGAAACAAAAAAAAAGTTTCTTCTAACGCTCTCGCCGAGCCTTCTTTGTTAAAAGGACACGACATTGATAGGGCGCATGTGCTAGCCACTGAAAGTAATCTAACCTCGCGGCTGCGTCTCGAGTCATTACTAATCCAGACCGTTGACACCACGCTGAACCGCCATGACGGCAGCCTTCCTTGCGTTTATGCCCGCTGTTAGCGCCATCTGTTCACACGTACATAATCGCCTTCTCCTTTAGTTTGCTTTCATTGTGGACAAGGAACAAGGTATATGGGAGCAGAAACGCCTTGTTTACTTTTCTTTTTATGTTTTTGGTGTGCGGCCGTTTTACCTTTGACTGTGACCAATATCGACCAGATGAGTTTTCGTCGAACTCTTGATTACGTGTAAACAAATGCGAGTTGCTAAATGCGCATGTGCATTGTACATGAAAATAAGTAACAATTGCAAAACATGCGATACATCTATATAAAACGCACAAAGAAATAAGTACAACATAGTTGCGCACTACACGGGGCAGAGAGAGATAAAAGCAAAGAAAAGCAGAGAGATCAACTAGACGCACGGCCGGTTTGCTAGCCTGCGCTGGGCGAGAGTGGATATAGGGGAGGATATGAGTGACAGGTGCCATGTATGTCCACGAATCATATACGTTTGTGAGCCACGCGACTGAAAAACTTTATCCGTTACATTAGCCTATAGGTCAGTGCTATAGCGGAAAAGTGTCTTCTCGGTTTGGGAAGTATACTCCTTGTACAACTATTCGTTCAGCTGTTCTCATTGGTTGGGCTGAAGCGGTCGCAGTAGATGTTGCGGTTGACCGCTCCTGCGCATTTCCTTCGTAAACAGCTCAAGAGTACACAAAGCCAGCGCATCGGAGTGTTTGGACAGCGAGTGTTGTGATGACTTAACACGTAAGTTAATATATTTTTATGCCACTAAAGCAACTCTGGGAAATGCTTATGCAGATAACGGTGTATATAACGTGTCGCCTGAGGTTGTTGATGGAGAAGAAATGAGTACCGACCGGCGCGGTCCGTTCTTCACTGCTAACAGTTTAAAGCGAACGAAATTCATACATATAAAGTAACAGCGGCAAACGGATGACAACAACAGAAACACATTTTCGCGGGTTGCAGTCATTCTGTAATGCAGCAGTGAAATAATTTAAACGTGTATGGTGGAAAACAGAAAGTATATGGCAAAACGCAGAAATTAGAAGGTACACAGTAAACACTAACGATTCAATGTAGAGAGAGACAGAGGAAAGGGGAAAGGCAGGGAGGTTAACCAGAGAAGTGTATAAGGTTTATGTGGGCAAAATCTACGAAATTAGAGGGTGTCCCGCATCACTGCCTTGCCGATAAGTGATAGGATGGCGTCCAGGATGGCGTCCAGGACCACCTTGACCACGTGCGGCGGTCGATTGTTGGGATGGAATCACTGGTCGAAGCTGTCAGGTCAAAATTGCCTAGGAAGGGCCAAGATGAGCACGTGCGGCTGACTGAGTGGCGCACGTGGTCGTGCACACCCACGTAGTGTCGGGGCAACCAGGATAAAGCATAAATGCGTTTCGTATTTAGACCAGTGACCTGTCCCGCTGAAAGCCGAGTGTCTTGCGCCGGAGATGCGAGAAAGTGACCAGCGGCAGAGGGACAGGTTCGTGTCCGTAATTCGTGCGCTCCTCGAGAAGTTTGTTCTAGTCCTGGAGCGACCGCCTACAGCATACATCAGAGTGACGCGGCTAAATCTTCGGCCCCTCGGAAGAGCGTTGCCAATCGCGAACGTGCGCCACGTGTTCGTCAATGGCCGCACGATGACGCCGAGCAACATTACGGCGAGTTACACTGGCGCGAAACGAAGGCTCTGACGTGGATCGCCGTGCGGACAATGGCGCGCGCTGACGCGGCGGACACCCGTGCTGTCCTGGAGACGGAGCGACCTGTCACCCACTGCCTTTTGTCCCTCGACGTCGACGAGTCACGCTCGGTCGGTCAGCGTTGCGGATGCCCGCGCAGGGCGCGGTCCTTATATCTCGAGCACTGCTTGAGACGCCGTGATTGAGTGCCGGGCTCGTTCTTGAGGGGCGTCGCGTATTAAAAAGGTTGTGTCGACCGAAGCATCCACGCACCGAAATTCTTTCGTTGTCGTATAAAAGAACGAAGTTTATGAAGGCGCACTAAACGGAAACATTAGGTTAAGTTAGATTAGTAGATCACACTGCTGGCTTGTGATCACACCCGCATTAGCTTGTGTGATTAGCGCGGTGGTGGTGGCGGATTTTAGCGATGGGTGGGTTTAACGAGGCAATCATCTGATGTCCTGGCTCCTCACTAGACGACCAGCAAACCGGCGTCTCTTAGGAATGCTAGAAGGAGCCATGAAACTTCCTTCAGGGATATATAATAGGCCCTTCTAGAAACCATTTGTGTGTTTGTCATGTTATAAGGGTGTCTTGTTTCTCACATAACAGCTGGAGCCGCTTGCAGACCGTCATCCAAGGAAAGAACTACATTATAGCTAAAATTCTTTTAATCCATTATAAATATCTATTATAGCCAATATACTTCTCATAATTATGCTTCTGTAATACCCACGGAGGTGGACATTAGGAATGGAGAATTGTGTTTATCGGGTCTATAGCCTCATTTACTACCCTACGCAGGGAAAGAGATAAAGAAGACCAAAAAGATCAGCACAATTGAGTGAATCCCCCGACACTGAATTCGATAAGCTTTTGAGAAACGTCGATATTTAAAGAAAGTTCGTCTCCTCCTCCACGCCACGAAAATCATTAATGCATTTTTCTTTCTCTTTTTCGGCGCTTTCTCTTGTCTCGTCCGTCCCCATTCTCTGTTAGCGCTTCTCTATTCAATTGGACAACGATGTATCTACCACTTCAGACTTAGCCAACTGTATATTTATATATTTATTTCAACATACTGCAGCAACGAAGGGCTATCGCAGGAGTGGGGAAATACAATACATGGAAAAGCATAAAAAGAGCACTGAACATCAATGATTAGTAATGCACACTAGAAATTCATCGAGTTGTAAAGATCTTACGTAACCAGGCAGAACGTTCCACAATTCTGTAGAACGGACAAAAAAAAAAGTGTATTTAAACGCATTAGTATTATTGTGAAAAGTGGACATATTCTATACATGGCAATGTCTGGAAGTTGTGGGTCTAGCGGGTGCTATGTATTGGCTAAGCATAGAAAATCGTGGGGAGTTAATTAGAGTATAAATAAACTTCAAAGATTCAATGTGACGACGAGAAGAGAGACTGGTAAGTATATGAATACTTGCTCGCTTTTGCTTCTACACCTGAGCCCTAATTCCCAATCGGTTCGTTCTCCTTTTCCGCTCTCTGCTTGCTTTCTAGCCCGGAATCGATCGTATACCTATGCTCACAGCGGCTATCACGTTAGCCACCAACGCGCACCCATCAAGAGGACTGTCCGCGAGGAGTGTGTACACGTGAAAGCGGCGAGATACTAGCGACGGGGAGGAGGCGGCGACAGCCGGTCGACTCTTTGCGTGACCGGATGTGACGTGTCTCGCCTCCACACCCTTCCCATTCCTGTTCAGCTGCGTGTCGTTCGGGCCACGTGCCGCGAACTTCCGGTCTCCTTATGGTGGCCGCTGGTTTGGCCCGTCTGTTTGCAATCTGCGCCGAGTTCCTGCCTTCTAATCATCTTGTCCTCTCGTTCGTTTGACCTAAGGTAAATCGTCGCACACATGCGCGCGCTGACATATCGGTACATACGTATACATAAATTTGGAAATGTTTCGTAGTGCGACAACGCTTCGTTGTACCAGCGTCTTATATACGTATACGTATATTAATTACGGAAATATATAGTCCTATTTGTTTAAATATGTCGTGCTTAGCGGCCCCATCTTCAGAAAATATAGAAATAAGAAATCTAGATTCGTGGATTCATTATCCGTTGGCTTCATATTGTTGTGACTATATTGCCGGGACTATATATATATATATATATATATATATATATATATATATATATATATATATATATATATATATATATATATATGTGTGTGTGTGTGTGTGTGTGTGTGTGTGTGTGTGTGTGTGTGTGTGTGTGTGTGTGTGTGTGTGTGTGTGTGTGTATTTGTGTGTGTGTGTGTTGTTTAAGGCCACATAATTGATCTGATTAGCGATATGAGTCGTAAACATGGCTGCAGAATGAATCAAACTCGTCTCTGAAACGTATAGTCGGAGGCGTCGCCTGTAATTCTTTAGAGTCTTATGCGCGCACAAAGACAGGACGTCGAACGAAAAAGGGACACACAGCATGCGCAAGTTGTGCATGTCGTGCGTAGTTGTACATGCGCATGTTGGGCGTCCCTTCTTCGTTCGACGTCCTGTCTTTGTGCGCGCATAAGACTCTAAAGAGTCATGTAGAACCAACTCGCCCAAAACGTAATGCTTCTGAGCTTCTCCTATGCTGACGTTGTCGCCCATCAGTACTTTCCCACGGTCAAGTAGTGATAATAATCCCTGAGAACGACGAACCCTACTCCTTTCGATGATTTCGTGACTGCTGCACGTCGTTCTTGCGCCTAAAACAACTCGATGCTCGAAATGTTGCTGTCTCGTAGCAGGGCCGCGCACTCCTCAACTGCAGTGGCGGCGCCGATGAGACCCGACGCGGCGTTTCTTTCTCACGCGGTCCCTCGCACGCAATGTCACCTGCGAGACCCCGTAGACCAATCACGGACGGGGCGTCGTCCGCGGCACGTGCCGCTGACCGTAGGTTTTATCGCTAAGCATGCGGCCATAATGGAGAACTGCTTCCCACATGCACTCTAAGTGTATGTATCGACACATCGCCCGAGCGCGCACTCGTTCGTGCAACAGCGCGTGGCGAAGAATCAGCGGGTGGTGTGCAGAGTGTAGGCGTGCACGGATCGGCAGTATGGCGATTACGGTGCTAGCATTACGGAAACCGCACGGAGGGGCTGGATGTCTCTTTGCGTAGCGAGGCGTATATAAAGTATATATATAAAGTATATTCGTCACTGCGGCAGTCACTCTCTTAGGTGGTGACATATTGCCTAAACAACCTTTAAGAATATGTTATGAAGAACAACAACTTTATTGAATCATAAATCTGAGTGGTGTATATGGGTGGAGCCCCTATTCCAGGGCCGCGCTGGCTGCTGCGGCTCGCCGGGCCTGGTCGAGGGTCGCCAGCTGGCTTCCCAAGTCCAGATCAGCGCCTCCCACGACCAGTTAGCGAGTGAGTCCGTAATTAGGGGCGAGACGGCGCGTGCCGGGCGCCTTGGGCATTCGTACGTGATGTGCTGGAGTGTCGGTGTATCTTCGCACCAGGGACAGTTGTCTTTGTGCCTGTCCCGGTACATCTTGTGTAGCCTGTGCAACCTAGGAAAGGTGTTCGTCTGTATAGTCGGCGCCAGTTCTTTGCCTGCGCCCTGTTGAGCTTGGGATGGGGAGAAGCCTTTGTTCGTCGACCGAGTCTTTGCATCTCCAGTGTTTCTCGCGGCGTGCCGGATGGGGGGGGGGGGGGGGCTCTGTTAAGGCGGAGTCATCCGCGGCTCAGCCTGTCATATCTCAAGCCAGGTGGTCCACCCTTTCGTTGCTGTCCACTCCGGCATGTGCCGGGCACCAGGTGATCCCATGGTCTTGTGTTATAGTCTTGGTCCCAGAATGCGCACGACGCTGGCCGGCAAAACTCCAAGCAGGTATAGTCGTCCTGCGTCCTGAGAGTCCGTTAGTACGTGAGCCGGTTGGCCGTTTGCTTCGGCGGCTCGTACGGCTGGGCGATGGCGGCGGCCCCCGCCGTTGCGCTGGACGAGGCGTGCAAGGACGCAGCCGCGACCATGCGCGCCCTATTTGTCGCGACCGCCACGGAAGCGGGCGTCCGTGTTGTGCGGGGGTACAGACTTGCGTCCGCGAAATACGTGTCCGGGAGGCCCTGCCTTTGTAGCAGGGCTGTCGCACTGGCTCGTCTTCGTCTTGCGTGGTATGTCGGGTGCATGTTGCGTGGAATGGGATCCACATGTAGCCGTGTTCGCAGAGCGAGTGGTATCAGTTGAGTCTTGCCCCGCAGAATTGCGGCGCCAGGGGGTAGTGCAGGCTTCTTAATTGACAACGTCCCCGGGCCATCGCGTTAAGGCGACGGCCCGGGGACGCTGCCACCATCATCGCCCAGCGATGATGGTGGCAGCGGCGAGTTCTTCGTATGTGTCGGTCAACCCCTAGCTCCCGGAGGCGCTCCGTGCTGGTGCTCGCCGGAAGGCCGAGCGCCGTCTTACAGATGATTCTAATCAATTTGTCCAACTGGTCGGTCTCGCTGCGGCGCGTGGCTTGGAAGGCCAGTGCGTAAGTGATGCGGCTAATGACGAAGGCTTGCAGCAATCGCAAGGTGTCCGCCTCCGTCATTCCCTCTTTGCCGCGCGCGATTCTGTTCATGAATCCGGTGATAATGCTAACCGTGCGTTTGAGTTTGGAGAGCACGGCGGAGATGCTGCCTGTTTCTTGCATGTGCATCCCGAGAACCCGCATGTTTGCTGTCCTCTTGATGGGTTCCCCACCGAGAAAGAGTAGTAGGGTCGGCGCCCTGTTCGCTTGTGTATTCTTGGGTCTAATGTGTAGGTATGCCGACTTGGACAAACAGTCCTTCTATATAGTGAACTGAACTATGCGAGAGTTGAATCGTAAGATGTAGCACCCGGTACTGCGAGGCTCTTTTTCATATCCCCGCTACGCAAAAATATATGACATATTTGCTTAATTGCAGGCAAACTTCAGGTAACATATAAGGCGTCCGTTGGTTGCTTGCTATTTGAGAAGGAGAACATTTCTGTTTGGGTTTGTTTTTGTGACTTCTGAATGACTGGTTTTTTGTGACTTCAATATTACAGAACATGTGAAAAAATATTGCAGGCAACATGTGCAAATGTTTCGAAAAACGACAACATACCCGGACTGAAAGTTTCAGCTTTTTCCGCATGTCATATCGTCCGCAAATAAAGACGGGGCAGGGGGAGAGAACACATAAACAACAGGCTCTATATCGCATCTTACGCCTTTCGACTTGTAAAGCGGATGGTCTCGCACATTACAAAAATGCCTAAAGAATTTGTTGTCGATAAAGTTATAATTTGAATTTGTGCTTCTGGATGAATGCCGACGTGCGGTTTTATGGGAGTATTGATCCTCCAGTGACAAAAACTTCTTGCTTGAATTTAGAGACATGCTTTGCTTGAATTCCTGATGCCGACCAAAGGCGCGGGCTTCGCAATATTCTCCAAATAGCTTTGAATAGAATAGCTCAAAAGATGGGACAACACTCGCTGTTTCCGTCAAAATATGTTGTATTACCAACTAGGTCGGATGCCGACATTAGTGCAATGCATCTGTTCAAATCGATTCCGACGACGCAGCACCAGCACCCACACGCCAGTCGCGGAACAATCGGCACGGCGAACGAGCCCTGGGAATATCCTATACGCCGCTCAAAGCGACCCACGATCAGCACCTCCCCATTGCCGACTTGCGCTCCCGGACTCCGCGGACTAACAACGCACCGCTCTCTAACGACTTGCGGACACCACCAACTCGAGGCGGAAAGCGGGCGCGCGAGCGAGCGTGTGAGAACGGCGGTGGTCCGAGTGCGTCGCGGACGCACGGCATTCCGTGGCCAACGCCGCGGCCACTCGAGTCGCGCACGCACCTGGAAAAGGATAGCACGCGCCGCGAAGTAGCGGGGGTGGTGTTTTTTTCCCACGAGGCACGCGAGGCGACACGCGTGGCGCCCCCCTCTTCTCCATCGCGCATGTGTTCCGCCAGTCACGAGAGCGAACAGCGAGGGCTGCCTGGTCACACGAACGGGGGGCAGGGGAGGCCTACGGACGGCCGTGGACTGTGTACGACATTGCGACGGGTCCGTTTTTAATGACGTGCTTCTGTTCGGAAATCCTACTCACCATAGAGGAATACGAACGGGACTAAAGAGAAAAATGAATCTCAGCTTTATTAGTAAATTATGCCTTTCCGCTATACAAGAAAACAGACTGTGGCGATTTCGCAATAAATGCGAGACAGATGCGTTAGCATTACGTCGCTCCTCCTTCAGATCCCAGATACATGATTGAGATGCATCAACAAAGTGTTGTTCAGGAGCTGACGCGACACACGTCCTGCCTCTTCGACTTGCGCTACACACAGGGGGATCATTTCTAAGTATTACGGATATTTAAAAAATCACCTGTGGCAGATACCACGATTCTTGTCCTTGAACTGGATTATTCCCAGAGGCGGACATTACCAGCACGATAAATCAAAACACACATCCAACGCGTTCACTGAAATTCACTAATTAAGTTCTTAATTATATTGCGGCATACATTGCAATTTACGAATCGTAGCCGGTGAACTCGCAAGACGTATCCACTTGAAAGGGATTTCCAGGCCCTGCAATCATCATCACCACAGGAAAATTAAAAAACATAACTACAACGGAGCAGTGGGAGAAGGTACTGCTCACCTCTGACGCCGAGACTGAGTCCCGCGGGCTGTCTGGATGGCAGCCGCCAAAGAGCAGGGGCTCCTGGAAGGGAATCCCAATCTTCCCCACCCCTGACCCCATCCTGGACAATCAATAAAGTTAATTTCTCTCTCTCTCTCCAGGATGACACCCGTTCCAGCTACTTTAGTGCTTCAGTGTATAAAATGTGCATTTGTTAAAAATGTAAGTGGAAAACAGAACACATTTACTGCAAGTTTGATGGCGCATGTCTCCAAACTGGTGTCATTCTGGAAACTCATTCCAAGCGGATACGCCTTGCAAACTCACCGGCTACAATTCGTAAACTGCAATATGTGCTTAAAGTAATTAACTCAAAATATTATTAATGAATCTTTTATTAATTATTTTAATATGTATTTCGATTTCTCGTGCAAGTAATGTCCGTCGCTCTCGAATAATCCAGCTCGAGGACTAGAATCATGTTACCTGTAACAGGCTATTTTTAAGAATTCCATAAAACTTAGAAATGATCGCCCTGCGTATATCTTCACCACACGATCTACCTCCATCCCGTGACCTGCTTCCCACACTTCCCACACATATATACACTTCTTTTTCCCTCTGAAATTCCTCAAGCTAAGGCATTAAAAATAACATAAAAGAAAGTAATCCTTACCGTAAGGATAGGCTCGAAAAACGAAGGACGGTTGGCGACGCCGCTTTGAAGTTCCCTGCTCCAGCTAGTCCTGATGTCAAGGATTTTGATGGCGACTGCTCAGACCTACTGGTAGTTAATTTTTTATTGATAAGAGAGTGGCTACATCGTATTCTAAACAGAGCCAAATTCTGAACTTAGCAAGTTTTAAGAACATTTATAGAGCCAAAACGGCTGAAATGCAAGAAAATATTTTAAAATTCGTGACGTGACATTGACTTACCGGGAATGGATTGTTAGGTTAACGAATTACACAATATACAAGCCTGGTAATACCAGTTGCTGGGTACTAGTGTCAAATCTAAAGCTAATATGAACAAGTTTTATTTCACATATTACGTAGGTGCCTTAAAAATACCATATATGAGATTTTCAGAAACGTAACAGATAAGTAAAAATATCGAAATTCAATACGGGTGTCCACAAAAAAAAAAGAAGGAATATACGTATATTTATGGACCGTTCGCATAACATTTTTCTGCAAAGGAAAAAGCGACACCAATTAGTAAAAAAAAGAAGTTCATGTCTTGTGTTGTGCGCGTAACTGTAATAACTGTCTTTTAACAGACCTCTTGCCACCATATTGACAATTTTACATCTGGTGGCTGTTCCAAATTGTGGTTCCCACAAGCTGCAACAAGCGTTCGCTATACGTCTCATTAGGCGGTTTGAGGTTGAAATTGCCTGATACAACTTTTCTAGTCAATCGGGAAAACGCTAAAAATATATACGTGTGAAAAGGATGACTGTATCTCAGAACACTATGTACGACAGTAGCAATCAAAAACTCGCACAGGATATATATATCACAAGGCAATATTCTCTTTTCGTGAAACAATGGTCTACACTGATCATAAATGGAATTTGCAATTACCCTCAGTACATGAATTTGAAGTTTTCGCGCAGGATGCAAGTTTTGTTAGGTACATCCTCGGAATTCTAGACAGTATGCTTGGACGCGATATTAAAAAAAGAAAGTATGACCTGGACTTTCTCTTTTACTAATGAATCTTTTTCCAGGGAATTAAGGAAAATAGAGTTTTGAAAGAGCACTTGATCAGTATAAATTGACCTGGTGTTTCTCTTTAGTGTCTTGACAGCATGAGCTCGGACTTAGTTAATAGCTAATTTCTAAATAAGTACTACACTGAAATTCTAAAGTAACCAAAGGCTCATCCTGACATCTTCCTCTTCCTGCACCAAAGGATCCCAAATAAGACACAACAATATGGAATTCGTGACGCCACATTGACCCACTGGGCTTCGCACTTGAACGCCAAATTTAAAAGAAAAATGAAAGAAAAGTAGAATCCCCATTCCTGCCATACGAATGCAAAACAGCTTTGAAAGAGTATTTCCGTCTAGCTCATTTAGTAATCCTCTTTGAATGTATACATTTAACTGGTGACGGAAACGAAATAAAACAAGTAAACAAAGAAACACGAGCAATAACGTAGCCGACGAGCAAAAGCGAAGCTAAATCATCGCAAAAAGAAACGTCGTGAACGCTTCATGAAACCTCGCTTGCACAGGTGGGCATAGTCCCGTATACAAGTCGGCGTGGGAGTTCGCCTTCTCGGTGGATTGATGAACTGCACGGATCCATGATTTGTGTACGCAGCAGGTAATGCGCTTGCGGAACGTTTGTAAGGAGCGGCGTCGCACGCCATCTAGTATACAGCCCCCTACGCAGCCATCCGCGCACACATTTCAGTGACTGTTTCGCAGATGCGCCACCCGTGGTAGTCGTGAGGACTTTCTGGCGAGTTCGTGTTGCTCTTCGCCTAAATGGGTGCGCAGCTGTTTAGAAAACAGAGCGTTTGATGAAAGCTCGTATCGATCTTCACACAGGGCTGCAATTCCAATATCTTAATCGACTCAAGTGAGCGTATGATCAATACCGGGTGTTCTTTTTCATCCGCGGCTGATCAGAGCAGATAAAATGTAGAGGAATTATGAATCTTGTCACTAATTTTTTTTTCATAAAAAAACGACGTTATTAATGTTTCGGTGCTCGTGTCAGCATTTGGCTCACTCTACAACAATGCTACCGCTGAAGCAGCTTACATGATCTCGAAGAAGTGACGAAGTTCAACAGGGGGGAACCTTGGACTAGTTTCTCCGACATGTTTAAAGGGGAAAAGAACCGCGACTTCAGTCGGGACGTAAGAGTCCACCCTTTCGTCATACGTCCCGTCTGAAGTCGCGGTTATTTCCCCCCCCCCTCCCCGACCTTAAGTTTGTCTCGCTCCAAAGACAATGAAGTGGCACGTAAATGTATTCTTACCGTAGTTTTTACTTTGTAACATTGTTGGTTGCTCGACCGTGTGCATTTCCGCGCAGCTCATTTGCATAATTATATAAGCCGCTCGATTATTTACCATCCATCTATTTACGTTACATTAGGATTTGGCCGCATTATAAGGGCACTATACTAAGGAATATTACTTTAGCTGCTTGAATAAATCCCGCTTCTGCAATACCAAAATGGCGACTGTTACTTGAGTGGAACGGAGTAACAGTAACTTAAGCGGAGTCAACTCCAGTTGTCATCTAGCGTTACGTAAGTGTTAGTATACGTAGGTGCTGTTTGTCGTTGTTGTGATACCCAGTGATCCACGTTGGCATCGAAGAGGTTCTATGAAGAGCCGCACATACCCAGTCAGCGCAGGGACGCATACCCAGCGGCACCCCATACCCAGAGGCCCCGGGGGCACATACCCTGTGGTCCCATTGGCACACCTTGTTGGCGTCAAAGAGGTTCATAGAAGAGCGGCAGATAGCCGCCACATAGCCGTCACAGAAAACTGGATTGAACTCGCCAAGAATGTTTCACATTTAAAAAAGAAACCGTCAGCAAGAGCACAGCTGGAGGCGACTTCTCTTCCAGTTCCGAATGATCTGGAGTTTTGCGCCCAGACTCCCCATACCCACCCCGTCCTCTTTCCTCGTCTTCCACCAGCGCACGTACGCGTGCGCGAATCCGTTCCTCCGCGCCGGCCGCAACTTGGCTTGACTATGGCTTCGGCAACGGTGGCGAAATAATTGAGGGGCGAGGAAGGGGGTCGGGAAAGAGTCCCTCGACCGCGTGAATGGGCGAACGAGCGAAAAGCGCCTTTCTCGGTGGCACCTCATTCTCTACTTGAATTGTCTTTTTCTTGTTCGATAGCTTCGCTGATGTTCTGGGAACGATTTTGGGCACGTACGGGGCCTTTCGATTTCTCTTCTTCTTTTTTGCTTTCGCAGTCGCCACCCTGTTTTGGTTTCTTTCGCTTCCGGAAGCTCGCGCAGCGCCGACTTCGCGCGTAGGCCGTGCCTCTCTTCTCCCCTTTGTTCGTCGCCACGCCGTCAATTTCGCACGCCCGTCTCCGCCCATCCGACGCATCGCCGTTCTGACTTTTTCGCCTCTTCGCTGTTGTCTATTATATCGTTGTTCTCCCGTTCTTCTCTCTTTCTCTCTCTATCTTTATATCGTCGGCGGTCGTTACATCCACATCGTTTTATCTGTACCTGTCGCCGATGTACGCGTTGCGGACGGTTCCGTCTATCTGGGTAAGCAGGTGTGTTCGCGAAAGGCCTCTCTCCTCGTTTCAGTCTGCAGGGCGCCCCAGCAAAGCGAGGTAACCCTCCCCCCTAACCCCTCTCCGGCTCTTTCCTACGCGTGCCCACTTCACCCGCAGGCGTGCCGCCGAAGCCGCCCGAATGACTCCGAGACGTGCGTTATCGCTTGTTCTGTGTGTTTCTCAACGTTACCATTTATGCGCTTGCGTCAGTCATCGCTCGACACGACGACTGTGCTAGTCTCTCTTAATCTCTCTCTCATCCATACTCCCCTCTCCATCGCCTCCCGCCTCTCCTCAACCCGCGAAAGATGTTCATCTCGCAATTCCAATTTTGACCGGCGCCCGTCACAACCTGCCCGCGCGCGCGCGCGTTCACTGATTGGAACCGGCGCGAATTTCACGCACCTGCGCGCTCTCGTTTCTTTCTTCTTATCCTCCTTCTTCCTCTGCTGACTCGCTGCTCGTTTCATTTCTCCGTTCTCAGAAGTTGTCGGTGGCGAGGAAAGGACGCTCCTAACAGTATATGGGAACGTGCATGTGCTGTGTTGGAGCTGGGAAGGAAGCAGCTATATAGCGACGCTTTCGTCCTGTACCTGACGCGCACTGCCTGAAGGATCAGACTTGACGTGTCGGTGCTTTGTTAGGAGTTCTTTGACTGCGCTGAGTAGAAAATGTACGAAAGAAGTATGAGACGCGGGTGCAGCGCTCGAAGCAGCAGCAGCGTCCTGTACATGTGCTGTCATTTTACGTCGGTATACGGAGCGATGGTACACGAACAGCGGTAAAAGATGCGTAGTCTCTTTAAAAAATAATAATTAAATAATCGCATTAAACGGATACTACCGTATTTACTCGTGTAAGACCCGCACCTCATTTGGAGCACGAAAACATCGAAAAACAGTTTTACCAAATTTCACAAGATGGCACCATTCCGTTTCCGTGGCGACTGTAAATGTGTTCATGGTCGCGCACCAGTGGCTGCACTTGTTCACAAAGAAAACCTCTAGAATATATATATATATATATATATATATATATATATATATATATATATATATATATATATATATATATATATATATATATATATATAATTGAGAAGGATTGTCCTTTGTTTTCTCCGCAAGCAACCAACATATTCTTGTGTTTTGAATGCAAGCTTCCCCAAAGTGACCTCTTGTTGCTTCCTAGTACTTTTTCTTTTAAAAGGAATTGAGATCAATGATGCGGTGGCGGATTACGCACCGGTGGTGCAAGGGCGACCAGAAGTTGTAGATCCGTCGTCCGGGATGTGGCATCCGAATATCCGCAAAGTACTAACGCTGGAATTTAGGCGCACATTCAGTGGGCCTAATGTACGTGGTCTAAACTATGACAAGGCAGCCCTCATGGTCAATGGCGTGGTTTTGGAGGTACATATCTTTAGGAATTGTTTGGGAGAACGAAGACAAAGCATCGCAGTGTTCGTGAAAAGAATGGTTCGAGAGACGAAAGCGAGTACTCTGAAAGGAGGCCAAGTGGAAGAACTGAAGCAATCAAATACGTGAGCTGGCGAAGTCTGCATCTCGTTTAGTTCGCTATAGAGGCATTACCGTCGTTTAAGGGCGATCCACTCCGTGCAGTTCATCGTTGGCTAGGAGTTCTGTCAGCCAGTCAGTAACGGCAGCCAGCTGTGTGTTCCACGATCCAAAGAAAGGAAGAAGCCCGGCCCATTGTGCGCTACACATTCATCCGTGATGCTTCCACTCAGCCGGCGTCGCGCGGCGTGTGATCAGAGATGGATATGTGGTTCGATTCTCTAGTTGGCTGATACGACCTATAGCTTTAGCTTTACCGCATGGAGTTGGTGAGGTGGTGCGCCGTGATTTCCCACTGACAATGCGGGATGCCTAGGGGGTGATTTCACGTTGAAATTAGGTTCCTCTATAAGATACTCCACATGCATTTGACGTCTATATTATCACCCGGCGAGTATTTCCGTCGTAGGAACACTTCCGTCCTGAAGTGTCAATGACGAGGATAGGGGGCAAAAACAATATCGTCATGGCTGGAGAGAGTTCACGTTGTTCATTTCGTTTATACAGTACACGCCATTGGCTGTAAACCTTTCAATATACGGCTTTTAGTAAATCAATAGAGCCCAGTTGGGGCAAATATCTGTCCTGAAATGGTCAGGCCTGCATTAAGAAGCGTTAAACACCATCCGAGGTGGTTGGAAACCCTAGTTCCGGGGTCCACTCGTTAGAGAAGAGGCGCCAAAACAGTAACAACCGTAACTCGCCGGCCACGTGTTTGCAGTTGAAACTTGATTCGGCTGAGTTGAGTGCAGTTTTATTACCAACGTATTAGTGCACACGCAGCGAATGCAGTATTTGGACACCACACTTTCTCCATGTTGCTTTTTTTGTTTACTGGCGTCTTCTCTTCCGGCCGCCTCACTCTATACAACTTCTCCTCCATGGAAGTAAAATAAGTGGGCACATTCAGTATATCCATGAGGCCTGCCTCTCCACTTGCAAGCTTACTATACGTTCCACACATGCTCAGGAATAGAAGGAGGCTGAAAATTATTTATTAAAAATAAGTATTTAACTAGCGTAAATTTGTCCATAGCGGTGTAGAAGTTACACGTCCCGTTTTCTTCAAACACCTTTATGGGTACCGTTGTCTGTCCCATGGCTAACTCCGTTGTCCTTAAAGGTCTAAAAATGTTTATGGTGCAAGTTACTGTGCAGGGAATGGGACGAAGGGAAGAGAAGATGGGCGAAACAATAGAAAATAAACAGAGAGATACGTGCAGGTCAGTATGACGCTGTTTCGGTGGGGAAGGCCAAGGACCCAGCATCCACTTCAAAGTCAAGGGGCATTGGCAGAACGTTTCCGTGTTCGCCCGATATCCATGTCAGTCGTCTGTGTAAACAATGCACTCAGGCAAGATGTGCTCTACACACTCCAAACATGCGCGGGGTAATTCAAGACGCACGCGTTTTGCCACCACTTTTGCGCACAATCCAATGAGTGTAGGGTATACAAACGCAAGAAAGTCAGTCGGTGGAACACAAACAAACAAACAAACAAACAAACAAACAAACAAACAAACAAACAAACAAACAAACAATAACTTAGAAGGAAAAGCAGATGCGATAAATGGAGTCGATATATAAAGGAAGCAGCCTTTCTGAGGGCGCCGCCACCAGCAACAACAAGCAACTGGTGCTGCGGCCCCCTTGACCCTGAAGCGTTGGCCCGTCGCCGCCTCGCACCGTCGGCAAGCGAGCAAAATCGTTGAGTGATGATGAGGCGACGACGGCGAGGGAGTTTCCCCCGGCGTGCCATCGCACGCCGCGTTTTGCTGGACTCCGTCTGGCGGCGACCGACTCCCTGCAGCCCACCACGCAATCACGTTTTTTTTTTTTTTTTTTCGGTCGGTGGGCCAAACGTCTGAAGACAACAGCGCAGGCCCGGAGCGCGATTGTCGACTGTTCCGTCTGAGGCAGGGAACAGCGGAAGCTTGAGCAGCGCAAGCGCGTGCGTATACTCTGAGCGTTGCACAAAATTGTGTAATGAGCGACTGCTCCACGCACTCGGGAGGGCAAGCTCAAAATCAAACGGCACTGAAGGTTCGTTCGTGAACCCTGAGCGCCGGTGACGTGCGAAGCGCACGTCACCAGTTATCACTGCATCAGATTCCAATGCACGAATCGCGAGCGGTCGTTTCTTTAACAAGTTCATTGTTCCCTTTCACGTTGCTCGAGACTTGTTCATCTTAGCCGACATATTGGCGTGCTAGGTCGTTGGAGTGCATGCGTTCCTCAAGAAACAGATCTTTCTTTTGTTCCCTTAAATAAATAATGTGACGAAAGCACGGAACAAATATTTGGCATTTTAACAAAGAGTAGTGGCAAAAGAAAAAGGAAAATAGGGCAAAAGAAAACGACTCATCAGCGGTTGACATCGACGAAAGACGAGGTCTTCTGGAGCGCATTGGTGTACCATACGGTTCGTTGTTCCATGTTTGTCCGCGTTTTTTTTTTTATTCTGGAGGGAAGGGAGGCTCTCCCAGAAGGCCTTGTCTCTCTTTCTTCGATGCGAACCACTGTTAAGTCACTTTAACTTCACCTACGCGACCTTATTCCGCGGAATATGCAAATCTCACGGGCCCCAAATCAATCTGAACTCGAAAAGAAAAGGAAGAAAAGAAAGGAAACGGCTCGTTTATAGTTTCTGATGCCGACTATAATTATATCATAAAGTATACACCGCGGATACAGAGTAGTATTCGGTCCACATCGTGTGCCTTATTTCGTCGGATAAATATATATCTCGGACGAATTATTAGCTTTCCTTAAACGATACATGTGCACACAGAGCGCAGACGTGAGCTTCCTTACAATCGAAAAGCAACACCGTTACTATTATTATTATTAATTAGTGTTTTATGGCGCAACGGCTACAACGGCCAAAGAGCGCCAGCAACAATGTGCAACACTGCTACAGGAACAGCCTACAGTTGCATAAATTCGCGATATCACTTATTGATGGCAGAGAACAGCAAAACACAAAGTCCGGTTGTGCGCCTGACTTTGACTTTGTTTTGTTGTTCCCGTCTGTGCTTCTCATAGAGAATATCCACAAAGCCCCAGCCGCGCGCTGAAGCCACCCTGGTTCGGAAAGTCCCTGGTAAGCACTAGGTACACCAATAAGTGATGATTAAAATATTACGAAACTATGCGGTTCTCTTCATTTCATTACGTTTGATTTTAACTCGTTATGTTTTTTACAATAGCATCGAATTAGTATGACAATGCAAGCGACACTTATAAACCATACAGGCACCACTGAATTGCTGGTAATTATAATTCAGTTGCATTAGTAACTACACCAACAAGGTAATTAATATGGCAACAGCTACTAACATGTATAATTATTATTGAATATATATTGTAAGTGTATACATTGTAAGTATACACATATATACTTACGGTGACCCTTTCAATTAGAGTGTGAGTCTTCGAGTTAGTGATATTTACTATAGCATCAGCAGGTAGTGAACAGTACTATCATTTTACTACCTTCACTTACTGGTAAGGTCGCGTTTTTGTGACAAGTGACCTGCTAGTATTCAATTAATAATATGACAACATTCATATATATATATATATATATATATATATATATATATATATATATATATATATATATATATATATATAAAGTAAAGCCCGGTCACACTATAGGCCCACACGACGACGATTTTTCTTGTTGGTCGTGTGAATAACGGAAAGCCTGATGTCCCCTTCACGCCTTGACAACCGGACGGAAGTGACGATATCTGCCGAACAACGCGGAAACGGATTCTTTCTTTATACGGAATATGCGACCACTTAGCGCAAGCCCACAGCCGTGTAAGCGCTAGAGCGCTAGCTTTGCAATGAATGCAGGAAACGCACCGACGCATCCGCCCACTAGCCGGGCGGACTCTTTCCACCCTACTCGCAGCGCCATGAGTCGCGGGATGGGGAGGCGGTGTACCGCAAAATTCAATTTGTTTCCCGTATTAATGTATTCGGGCTCCAGAGTTTTTAGTGGCTGCAGTTTTCGTTTAGTGTTACATTACCGAAACACCAAATGTGTGCGTGTGCGTGTGCGTGGTGTGTGTTTATCTTTTTCTTGATCATGTTTATGGGAACAGTTCTTTTGTTTATTTATTTTTATTTTGTTCCTTTTCGTGACGTTGTTGAACATATGGGAACTGGCACAATGGTAAAAACAAGGGCGATTGCAGACGACACAAACGCTTCATTGCGCTGTGTTCGGATGTCGAAAGGACAGCGCTTACAAGCGAGGCAACAGCAGCAGATGATGAGCACGCGTATTGCCTGCTATTATCCATTTCTTAATCGCCCTTCCTCTCTTCACATAAATGTGAACAAACCATCCTGAATTAACAGTCTACGTGATGTTCGTTTCGTGTGTCAGTGTGCTTGCTTCTTCCGCTCTAAATAAGTCAGGGGTACAATCAGTCGGTGTGGTCTCGCGATCCAGGAAAACTTTGAACATTTCCGCGGCCTGGACACGCGGCCTGGAATTTAGATCTGCATCGAGGTCTACCATAAGTGACAACAGCTCAACACCGTGCTACTTTAATATCTACAAGCAATGACTGAGCGAGAACGCAACTTTTCTCGCGAAACGCGTGCTCCGTAAACTTTAGACGCCTGCTGTACATTGTGAACACGGCTTAATTCATATCCGCGTCACTCAGGTTGTTTTCGTGGCTTCAAAATTGCTATTGTGTATCACATTCCCTGTGGTGCTATGTAAGAGGGGAGCGTATTGTATGTAGGCTTATACGGTATAGCGCGAACCCGCGCTGACCGCCATACGCCACGGATCCATTCCTGCGTCTATTCTCGTATACGGCTCATGCAGCAGCTCCGGCGTGGCATTGCGGCTTTTGCCGCTTTAATGCCCATTCGCGTCCGAGTGCGCTCGTGTGTACAACGGCGAGGTCGTTAAAGACCGGCGCTCGTGCGTGTGAAACATCCTGCAGGTGACCGTATAGGTGCCTCTGTTTCGGTCACCAATTCATCGGATCCGCCTGCAAGTGTGGTGCATATATGAAAGTACTGTTTTTCGCATCCGGTGTTTACTAAATTGAAAGCAATCCAGGCGCACTAGAAAAGAAAAGAAAAAAAACATTTAATTTCGAGGCGTTTCCGCCGTGGTCCGGCCTTCGTTAGGAGTGATGAGTGATTGAGAGTATTGACGAAGGCTGGACCCCGGCCGGAACGTCGAAATTAAATGTTTGTGTTTGCTTTTCTACGGTGGCCTGCAGATTTTCTAAACTACACGCACACACGTGTGTGTGGGGGGTGGGGGGTGGGGGCGTGCGTGCGTGCGTGCGTGCGTGCGTGCGTGCGCGCGCGCGCAGCGACTCTAGCAGCCGCCATTCTTCAGTGTGTTCTCTCTGTGTCAAGGTCGAACGGTGTTGTTTGAACGCTGCTTGAAATGGAACGCGCGCTAACGACATTCACGGGTTGCGCAAGTTGTGGGCGACAGCCTGACACTAGTGTGTGAAGTTTCTGTCGTGCTTCTTATGACATGCATTACGCTAGATATTATTTATTTATTGCAGTGCCAGTCTCGTACGAGACCATCGCGACGGCTTATTAGGTGAAATTCATACTAAAGCGTGCCAATAAATGTCATACAACGACAAGTAATACATTGTGTATAAGGCATTGTCTCTGTAAGACACGTTGTGCCTTACAGACACACGTTGTTAGTTATACGTGCGTAAAATACTCACCGGTATATGGTATTACAATACTTAGACATACGAACATATACTTTCTATACAAAGAGCTGTAAAGTAACAAGCAGGCGAATACTCGCTCAGTTGCCTCGTACTTTGCTACTCGTTTTTATCAGGGCCGATGTAGCAGCATACGAGGCGACCGAGTAAGCGAGTGTCAAAACATCGCAACGTCGTACTCTCTCGTGGCCACGTAATGCTCTATAACATCCCATTACAGTAGAAAGGCAACCGAAATTGGCCGTAGAAAAGTTATTATACCGAATTATTTAGGGCACTGTGAGGCTTGAGTCTATCTTTTTCTGGAGTTTACAGGTACCTGACTTTCACTGAAAGAGAAAAAGAAAACTCGAAAATATCGTTTCAGTACCTCTAAACGCCTGCGTATATGTTTGCTTAACAGCATGACTTCTTGATTAAAGATTATACACTTTCTTGGCTAAAATCGAGTGCCTCGGTTCCACTGAAGTTTCTCGCTCATCGTGCAGTATCAGTACTGCTCGCCTATATAGCTTGGTGCGCAACCCTTTGGTTTCTTTCTTTCTTTTCTTAGGCAGGCTTGGCGTTGCACTTCAAGCAGTTTCCTTGCTTCGCGCTGTTCCTTCGCGTCGACTTATCTCCTTCGTCTTGTTCTCAGCAATATATATATATATATATATATATATATATATATATATATATATATATATATATATATATATATATATATATATATATATATATATATATATATATATATAAATTCGGGGGCAGCGCATCGACAAACTGTTGGCTCGGGCTTTTTGAAAGCCACGCCCGTCGCTGTGTCATGGCTCGATGGAGGAAGCGTTCAGGGGAAAAAAGTTGGAAGGAGACGCTTTGAATGAGGAAAAATACGCACAAACGAAAGAAAGAAAAAGGAAACTCGAAATATATGTAGGAAGCCGACGCGTCGATGCGATTTGCTGACGCCATGCGCCTTCTTCATGCGGTTCCTTCACGCCTGCCTGCAAACTTTACACAGACAGGAGGGGGAAGAGAACCGTCTCGCGATGCGTTTCAGAAACGTATGATGAAAAAAAAAAAAAGAAACGTTGTGAAATGAACGAACAAAGAAGAAAACCGGGCGTCGAACAAACGGAATTGAAAAGCTAACGAAGCAGCTTTGTGCGAGGAAAAACTTGACTGGAATGGGACGGTGGAAGTCTGGTGCCGTCAAGGAACGGGTAAGGGTTGAAGGAGGGAGGAAAGGAATGGGCGCCATGTTGCATTAAGGGTATCACTCTTTCATATGGCGGAGCTACTTGAAGTGAAGGAAAACACCGAACAACTTCGTGCCCACGTATATCGGTAGGAAAAAGTTTTTGAATTGTGACGTAGTTTATCGGGCTTGTCAAGCGTCAACCAGAAACACAGTAGTAGGAGCGATCGCTCAGCTATATCGGCGAACTGGCCGCGCGACACGCGATGGCGTCGGAACTTTCCAGCGTCATTCTTTTTCCTTACGGATTGATTGATGATTGATTGGACGAATGTTCTGTTTTGCAACGGGCCACTCTCTCCACTAACGCCAGAAAGAGAAAAGAAAGATTACGAACCCTCCCCTACCGGAAAATGATGGTAAGCGAAGCTTGTCCTGCGCGCACCTCGCCTTCGTCACGGTTAGCTAACCCACGGTAACGGTGCCGGATCGCTTCGGCCTCGCGCTCTTTTAGCTCAGGATGTTCTTCTAGTTGCTGTCGGATTGCCTGGCCTGGGGCGGCTCTAGGGGAGCGTTTATAGTCCGACGTTATCGGCGCACGGGCGAACATGGTTAGATGCCGGGCGCGTCGGTTACGTTGGCGCCGATGCGCCCGGCGCCGCATCCGGTTACGTTGGCGACGCCAGTACGTCGAACCATCGGTTGAACTATAGGCGCTGTTGTTCTCGCCGACGTGACGTAACGTGTGCGCGCGTTCACGCTACTTCGGACTATATTTAGGCCTTAACAGGCTGGATCAGCGCGCCGACGGCGAGCCCTTTCACGGGCGAGTTCTCACCACCGCTCGTCGAACGCTGCCAGTTCCTCGGGGGAACGCACAATGCGTTGCCGTCCCAACCGTTTTCCGAGAGTGAACTGAACGGGAACGAAGCCGGCGCAGCACACGCGATACCATTAGAGTGTTTTAGCAGAACGTTCTTGACGGTCCGCTCCGCTCTCGCGTACCCGCTCACAGTTAGCGGAGCGGCGGACGAAGAATCAGTTTTAGCGGAGCGCCCGGCTGCGTCCGAAAGGCATGTGCTCGCCTGACGCGCCACCTTGCCGCAGAAGGTAAAACCGCTATGAACATAATACTCAAGTTGCAAGAATTGCCGCAATAAAGTAATATGTCTGGAATTACTCAAATGTCTGAAGGCATTTCACGCAATGCATTGCATTTTCATTTCTTATATATATATATATATATATATATATATATATATATATATATATATATATATATATATATATAATCCTTACATTAACAAAGCCGTTACGCTGTGTTGTAGCCAAGACAAGGTTTTTTCCTCTTTCAGTACACCTAAAACGTGGTCCGCATAAACAAACGTGCACACATGGCAGGGTTCTGGAACGGGTTCATGGCCACAACCTCCCGAAGTAGATCTTCGTGTCTCCTAAAGTGTACTCTAGGTTTGCGCTTCACAAATCCCGATTCAAACGAGCTCGTTGACGGGCCAGCAGCACTGGGGGCCGCCATTTTGCTTCGCTAGACTAGGGTGCCTCGATGTCCTCCTCGCCCGGCGCTCCGTTCAGGGTGGAGACAAGTGCGTCGTCTGCTACGGCGTCCGCCATGTTCTTGCCCGCTGCGAGCGGCGCATTCTTGGCGCGCTTGTGGATGAGCGGTTTGACGGAAGCAATGCGCTTTTTTTTATTACTTCGATGACGAATTTCTCTACTATTAAGAAATATTATTGCACCGAAAAAATATGTGCGCATTCCCTAAGGCCCCTCTTTTATGCCAGCTCAACTTCGTGTTTCTATTTAATGTCGTTTTAAAGCAGTTGTTTGGAAGTACCCTCGTAAAACGCGTTGCAACCAGTGAGCAGCGGCCTGGCGTGTTTTTTTTACGAACTGTAAATACAGAAATTAAGTTGCGCGGCAATAACTTTGTTTCACAGTGAGAAATGATGCGTTTAACACAAGCGTTCATAGAGGAATGCAAAAATTGGTATGCTGCCAGCATTTCTGTTCTTCGCGAACAGTTACGCCGTGAACCTGTGTTACTTGTGAGCATGTTGGTATGCAGCTCTGGAAATTCCTATTGCATAAGAAGATGCCGGTGGTAAAGAAAAGAGGTCAATAAGTGACGAGTAGATACGTGATTTCAGTCACGACGTTTGTGTCGCTATGCAGGTTTTTATTATGTCATCTGTAAGGAGGTGTCAATTGTCACAGGTCTTTCGTAGATCTCAGACCAACGACCAGAAACTACAAAGAAGCCTTGAATTAAGTTGAACAAAATAAATTAGAATGTCAGCTTGCTGCTCAGCTCGATAAGTTGAAAAAAAAAAAGCGGAAAACTTGTACAGACACAAGGTGAAAAATCAGCACGCACAGCAAAGTAAGAATGAACACATGAATGAAAACTATATTAAAAGAGTAACACAAATGAAACGAAAGTTTTTTTTAATTCTGGCGATATGCATTAAAATTTAATTTCAGTGTTCACTGTAGGCTCACTCCTGCACACGTCTTGCTTGCATGCCCGTCAAGTCCCGTTGCCGCGGCTTGACGCAGGTGCACACGCAGCCCCAGTCTCGCGTAGTTTGACACAAAGAGCTTTTCCACTGTTTCTTTGTGTTCCTGACAGGCGCCCGTTACGCCGCACCGCAACATATTTGTCAAGTATGCGGTTACAGCCTTCAAAGGAGATTTCATGGTGAAAACGCTTTCCGTCCAGGTGGTGATACCATCAAAATGTTTCTCGCAAGATTTGAGAACTAGCATGACTGCATCGCTTGGGTAATGAAAGTTGCTGCCTTCAGAGACGTATTCCTTGAGGGACGTCAAGTACGCATGCTCACTGCTGCTTGAGCCTAACAATGCAGGTTTGCACTTCTCGCAGTGGTCAATAGGTTTGAGGATCCCTTTGATAAGAAACCCACCGATATGAAACAAAATCTCGCACTCAGCTGATGTTAGCTCTTCGACAAACGGGATCTCCGCGTCGTCGATAGCTTCAATATCGGCTGCCGCTTCTTCTTGCATACCTGCCGACAGCAGGTCGATCAGGTACTGTGCGCCATCGACATCGTAGCTAGTCGTTGACGGTGTGTGGAAGAATTGGCTGACACAAACACCTTGAGTGATTACTGCACAACGGCACGCAGCAGCCGGACATTTTGTGCCGACAACACCCAGCGAACTCGTCGCAGCAACGTCCTATAGCACCTGCACCGTGCAGCGCGCGCGGCGGGCATGAACATGGCGGCGGTGGCTAGAACGAACCGGTTCTGGCGGCACCGGCGCCGTCAAAGAATGTCTCCACCCTGAACGGAGCGGCGGGCGAGGAGGACATCGAGGCACCCTATCGCTAGACCCGCTTGACGCGCTCGCCGCGCTCCGCTGAGAAAGCTTTCTAGCGGAGAGGGGGCTCCCGTCCGCTCGCCCGCTCACGGCTGAACGGGTCGCGCATGCGCACTTGCGCTTCCGCTAGCCCGCTGAGCGGAGCGGACCGTCAAAAACGTTCTGCTAAAACAGCCTATTTCCTGCCCTTTCTCTCCCCCACGGTAGCGAAACGGCTCTGATTGGTTGTGGAATCATTGCAAATGACTCACGCTCCGGCGCAGGCGCAACTGTGAACTCATCGACCCGCCCATTGCCGCAACAGCTCTTCTTTGGGAGCGAGTGAGTTTTTCTGCGTGACCACGACAACGCCACTTGTGAGACAATACAAGCTTCGGTTGAAAAAATGAAGAAATTAGAAAGAGAAAGCCCACTACGAGGCGCAAGGTTTAAAAGCGGTGAAAGAATGAGGGATATTTGCTCACGTAGGGTAGCCGCCATTTGCTTTGAAAGTGTGTGCGACATTTGTACTGTAGTGTTTCATCGCAGGACACCACTCTATTTTTCGCCACGTCATTCTCTATATGACGGCCTAGTGATCGCCTTACTGTACAGTGGAAAAGGTAGGCTACAAACACGGTCACTGTCTCCAACCAGTATCACCAGGATGAAGTATATTTAATTCAGTTTGCTTTGTTCTAGGCTCGAACGGCGTGCCTGTGTGCGTGCGTGTGTGGTTTTATTATTTTATGAGATTTTGCAAAATTTAGATGTCTGTCGGACCTGCGAATCTATACAAAGTTGTTGCATGGGTGTTTCAATCGCACATGAAAACTTTCCTACTCTATATTGTAAAATCTTAGATTATATATATATATATATATATATATATACAGCCATCAAACTCACCGTTGTCTTTTAAGTGTTAAGTGAACCGCTTTCTATCGAAATCGCCTCATCAGTTTGATAGCAAGAATTTTAATATTTCTGCATGTTACCTGTCAGTCAATAAGTGACTCAGAGTTGCCCTCGAGCTGAAGGTTCCTATTAACCTTCCATACATACATATTTGCGAAAGCATCACCGAAAGTAGCTGCGTTTCCACGTGGGCATTGCGTCATGGACATCGTAAGCTCTACCTAACCAAGCACAGTTGGATTTGAAGACCTACCGATCTCATTTCCTCTGCAGTACCTTCCCAATGTCAACAGTGTGGCACACGTTCTGTCAACGTTATTCCTTGAAGTGCCGTGGTCGGCCAACGTTATAGAAGACCTCCTGTTACCTTCGAGAATGAATTTCTCGCTGTATGGGCTCAACATGTGAGAATTGTCCTCCACAATGAGACATATATCTAGGTTTACTGCATGTGAAGAAATCTTCGTGTCAATACAATCATACTGTGTACTCAGCTTTCGCACAGAATCCAAAAAGTTATACTTGTAGAATGCTATCAGCTGTGCCCTTGGTAACAGTGTTTCCATGTGATAAAGGGTGTCGAATATCTTACGCCTGCTCACGTTTCCACAGTTGAATGTACTGAGGCAATCTTCCACGTGTAACACTAGCGTCTGTCCGTCCGTCCGTCCATGTAAGGAAAGTGGAAGTGGCGTGGTCGAAAACCTGTTTATGGTGACACCCTATACTGACGTGTACTAGCAGCATCGTTAACCTTGCACTCCATCTCACTCCATCGGACAGTCCGCAATGACTTTACAGAATAGCTTTAAATATAATGCTACTGGATAAAGCTGCTATCAACACTTCCTTTTTCCTTAGAGTGTTCGCCACGAATGCTCGCGTGTGCGCTTGACGTCTCGTGTGAGCGGGTCACGCTTAGTGGATCGCGCACAACGCCTCTGTTGAAACGGAGGCACGTTCATTGCGATTGCGCACTGAAGTTCAGAATCCACTTGTGAAGTAACTAAACGACGCATGCACGGTAACGCAACTCAGCTCACGCCAAAACCTCTGGAGGCTGCTTAACTGCCGTGAAGTCCGAAGGTTTGCAATAGTCGAGCCTATAATGTCGCACAACGACAAGCTGGCTCGTGGCCAGCACTCAAAGAGCTCTTTTCAATTCGTGTCATCCATTGGGTGTTCGCGTTTCCGGAGGCGAATTGTGTACTGCCGCTGTTACGATTCGACGCGCATGTCGCGCGAGCTTCCTTCCATGCTGAGTGTGAAGAAGCTCGCGTATAGTAAACTGCTTTACTTTCCTCGCCGGTTTCCATCCGTCCAATTGGGGGCAGTAGGGACGCCAATTTCGACGTTTCTTTCTTGAGGTATATTTTTTTCTTTTCTACTGCTATACGATTCGACGTTGTTCGAAGGTGCTGCTGATAGTGGAACAGCGTTTGCGCAAGCGTTCAAACGGCCATTCATAATGTGTTTGCTTTAGCGAGCCTGCTTTGTGGATCTTTCCATTTCATCTGAGCACGTGGATTCGTGAGTTTATCAGTGACGGTCCTCTCTGTACGATCATTGCTGCCAGCTTGGTGGAGTCGTTTCTGCAGCAACCGTCCGTGAGGGATTCCATCGTCGTATACTCTGGTTTTCCGGTATTGCGAAGGCAGCGGCCTTGGTTGCGTGAACAGGTTGAAACAGGTAGTTCCAAGTCGTATTGACTAATGGAACGTCGTTCCTGAAGCACTTAAGAAAGAAAGAAAGAAAGCGAGAGACTGGACGGATAACCAGGTTGAACTTGGTTTGCTATACTCTAAATGAACGACGGCGGAGGCACTTCAGAGTGAGCATGGGACTCTGAGCTTGCAAGGACCCGTCCCATGTTTCACAGTTGTCTCACGGGTGTTAACGTCATCCGTGTTGTGCACACTAAGGTTATAACTTGCCGAAAATTTAGGTCCGGTACAGAACGAGTGCGAGTAGGAAGGCATTGAGCATGTTCAGAAGCCACGGGAGAGGTTCTACACTCGGGCAAATAGTACTACTTTGCTGTTTCCATCCTGTTTCCATAAAAATAGTACTACCTTGCTTGCTGTTTTCTTCTATGCAATAATCTGGCATAGCTTCAGTAGTTTGAACAATTTATTTATTTATTTATTTATTTATTTATTTACGAGATTTTGCCTCCCCAAACAAACCCTCGGCTAAAGGTGGCCCTCCGGTTCAGCTTTCGGTTATCTGGGGCTCCCTACAGCGCACCTGCAGCACACGAACTTTTATTCGTGCTGCAGGAATAATTGTCTTCCCTCTGTTGTCTATAAACAGTTTGTAGGCCCAGAATATCTATTTTCACAATGAACTGTAGATAATTACTTTTGCAGAGATCTAGAGGCTGTGGAATGGGCTTCAGAATGTTCTTTTTTGGGCTTAAATACCTCTGCTGTGCTGATGTGTGATGAAGTTAGAAAATTTGCAGGCGCAAGTTGGAATCAGCTAGCGTGAGGCGGGGATAATTGGTAATCGCTGGGAGAGGCCTTCGTCCTGCAGTGGACATAAGATAGTCCGACGACAGCCACGACGACGACGACGACAATGATGATGGTGATGCCTCTGCTGCTATACTTCGCTTTTTGTGAGGTGGAGTTCAGCCCTTTTTTCCCCTTCCCCTTCCTCTCATGATTGCTACACAAAAGACATGGTGCGGGGCTGCACTTGCTAAATACACTGTTGCGGCTTAGGATGGCGTTAGGGCAAGGAATCCACGAAGTCCATCGACGGCTACGTCAGGTTGTCGGAATGAAGAAAAAAGGGTTCATTGGCTTAGTAACACGGCTTCAGTTACGGAAGCCCACTCCACGCAGGAGCAAGCTAAACGTACGAGTTCACATCAGAATCCTCTGTCCCACTGCTCGAAAAGTCTACGCTTTTAATACCGTCGTCCTCCTTAGGCAATTCGACTAGGGAATCTGAAGTCTGTCCAGCAGAAAACCACAATCGTTAAGTCCGTTGCGATACCACGCCCATGCTCGCAACACTCCGCAGTAACCCCGCCTGCCAAGCCCGATGGTAGGGAATATGCGGCAGGATAGCAAACTGCGAATACAAGGTCGCCGTCGTTGTTTGGTAGCATTGGATTGGGGTTTGGCTCGTGGCAAACATCTAATTAACTGCGAATCCCAGGTCGATGTCGTTGTTCGGTAGCATAGTATGGGGGTCCCCCTTTCATCCTTAATTCAGGCTGTCAGGTAATGGTGGGGTGGTGACCTTTTGTGGACACGTCTAGAGTCGGTGTCGACACTGCGCTGACACCTGGATAGGCGCTTATGGATGGGTGGGCGTTTGCCTTGTATCAAACGTCCAATTAACGCCTTTGTGCTGTTCAGACGTAACAACATGCTTAAACGGTCTTGCACCTTCTCAGACATCTCGCATACTATTTCACTTTCTTATACAGGCGCATATTTCACTTTCTTATAGGCGATAGAAAACCCTATCGCAGGGATAGGGTTTGTACCTTCACCTTCTTGCACCTTCTCAGACATCTCGCATACTATTTCACTTTCTTATACAGGCGCATATTTCACTTTCTTATAGGCGATAGAAAACCCTATCGCAGGGATAGGGTTTGTACAACTCTACTTCCTTTTGTCTACCGTAGAGCGCAAATATCCGAACGGTTGCCTAGTACAGACCGCGGGATAAAGCTGACAAGAACGCCGAAGATCTTCAGGATGTCTACGCGCACTCTAGTGCTGACTTCACAATAAAGTGTTCAATATCTACAGGCTGCCTATGTACGCTCTAGTTTACACTTCACAATAAAAGCACCTATAGAGACGTTCTATAGACAGTCGAAAGGAACTTTGTGTAAGGTTATGCTCAACAGCGTGTGTGCTGTGCCGAATGCAGACACCACCACGTTGAAGGTACAAAGACAAGGCACGGTGCCACATGCAATTGGGTCGCCGTGAATGCACTGTCGCAATGTTGCTCTCGAACAAGAGCTCGCTTGCTGCGCGCCTCTGTACGCCGGCTCTCGCTGACACGATCTGATTATTCGGCAAACTGGCTGGCCGGTGTGCAAGACCATAGCTGAGCACCCGTTTTTGCCTTCTAGCGTGCGTTCGAATGAAAGAAGACGAGAAGCATGCAAGTCTATTTTGAGAAAGGTAACCACCAATACGCTGCAAAATTGAATGTAGAAAGTCCATAAAATATCTATATAGACTTATTTTCGGCCGTTTGGCCTTCGTATGGACTTTTTGTTTTTCATGCGGGAAGTCTCTGTGCTTGCTGTCTGTAGCAATATTTGGATAACCAGCCTAGTTTTATTAGTCTTTTATCATTCATATACTTTCGAGAGGGCTGCCTGTCGAAAGTTCCTTGTTGAGCAGTAGGTCCACTAGCTGTGCAAGAAGAATGCACAGCCTTAACAAAAAAAAGGAGACAATAGAAAAACATCTATAAGCTTTTTATAGGCTGGCTAAATAATATTTAGTGAGCATCTGGTTTGCGACAAATATTTTCGGAGAAGTACAAGCATTGTTTTTTCTTCGCATCATCTTCCGTAGCCCAGTTAGAGAACTTTGGGACGTAATATTGCAGCACATAAACTTCTTCTTGGGCCATTTTAAGCCGATTGTGGAAGATAATTTACGTAGCGCTCACTGCATCTATAGATATATTACAAAGTTTCTTCTTCTTCTTCTTCTTCTTCTTCTTCTTCTTCTTCTTCTTCTTCTTTTTCTTCTTCTTCTTCTATGTCCATTGCAGGACGAAGGCCTCTCCCTACGATCTGCAATTACCCCTGTCTTGCGCCGATCGATTCCAACTAGCGCCTGCGAATTTCTTAATTTCATTCCCCCACCTAGTCTTCTGCCGTTCTCGACATCGTAGCACCCATTCTGTAACCCTAATTGTCCACCGGTTATCTAACCTACGCATTACATGCCCTGCCCAGCTCCATTTCTTTCTCTTAATGTCAATTAGAATATCGGCTATCCCTGTTTGCTGTCTGATCCACACCGCTCTCTCCCTGTCTCTTAACGTTACGCCTAACATTTTTCGTTCCATAACTCTTTCTGCGGTCCTTAACTCGTTTTCGAGCTTTTTTGTCAGTTTCGAATTTTCTGCTCCATATGTTAGCATCAGTAGAACGCATTGGTTGTACACCTTTCTTTTCAATGATAATGGCAAGCTGCCAGTCAGGATCTGACAATGTCTGATCCTGGAAAATGTCATCTACAAATCGAAGGTTGCTGAGATATTCGCCGTTGATCCTCACTCCTAAGCCTTCCCAGTTAAATAGCCTAAACGCTGCTTCCAAGCACGCAGTGACTAGCATTGGAGAGATTGTGTCTCCTTGTCTGACCCCTCTCTTTATAGGTATCTTCCTACTTTTCTCGTACAGAATTAAAGTAGCTGTGGAATCTCTGTAGATACATTCCGATATATTTATGTAATCGTCCTGTACTCCTTGATTACGTAATACATATATGACTACTAGTATCTCTATATCAAATGCTTTTTCGTAATCTATGAAAGCCATGTAGAGAGGCTGATTGTACTCTGAGGATTTCTGGATTACCTGACTGACGACATGGATGTGATCCATTGCAGAGTTTCACTTCCTGAAGCCACCCTGTTCCCTTGGTTGACTGAAGCCCAGTGTTACCATTAATTATTCTATTGGAGATTATCTTGTTGAATATTTTATATAATACAGGAAGTAAGCTAATGGGCCTATAATTTTTCCATTCTTTAGCGTCTCCCTTTTTGTGGATTAGTATAATGTCGACATTCTTCCAGTTCTTTGGGACCGATAGACAGTCGATAGACAGTTCGTATGAAGGGCCGCCACTTTTTCAAGCGTTATGTCTGCTCCATCTTTGATCAAATCGGCTGGTATTCAATCTTCCCCTGTCGCTTTTCCCCGTCTCATGTCTTGCAAGGCCCTTCTAACTTCATAGCTATAGTTATAGAAGGAGCCTCTGTAACCTCTTCATTACTACTTCGAATGGAGGTATCGTGGTTGCTTTGGGTACTGTACAGGTCAGTATAGAATTCTTCCGCTGCTTTTACTGTATCATCGAGATTGCTGATGATATTACCCTGCTTATCTTTCAGTGCATACAACTTGGTTTGTCCGATGCCAAGTTTCTTTCTCATTGATTTCATGCTGCGTCCATTCTTTACTGCTTCCTCAATCTTTCTCACGTTATAATTTCGAATATCCTTTATTTCCCCTTGTTGATCAGTTTTGACAGTTCCGCGAATTCTATCTGATATCTTGAGTTGGACACTTTCATTCTTTGTCGTTTCTTTATTAAGTCATTTGTTACTGGTTGCCTTGGTGCCTTACCTACCATTTCAATTGCTGCTTCTGAAGCCAGCTTAGTTACAGTTTCATTCATTGCCTCTATGTTATCTTCATCTCTCTGTTCTAAGGCTGCATATTTGTTCGCAAGTGCCAATCTGAATTGGTCGGTTTTTATGCTTACTGCGTCTAGGTTGGTCTGTTTCTTCTTGATCAATTCTACTCTTTACTTAAAAGGAAGAGGTCTGGACACCGACCGAAAATGGTTTAAAATAGTTATTTACGTTTTTTACTCTTTCTCGCTTCAAATTGAGGTGAATCCTAGCCTTCACTAACCTATGATCACTGCACTTTATCCTACCTAACACTTCTACATCTTGCACTATGCTGGGATCTGCAGAAAGTATGAAATCAGTTTCGTTTCTTGTTTCACCATTAAGGCTTTCCTAGGTCCAATTTTTGTTCCAACGCTTCTTGAAGAAGGTGTTCATTACTCGCAGCTTATCCCTTTCCGCGAATTCTACCAACGCCTCTCCTCTAGCGTTAATAAAATCGACGCCGTATAGTTGCCATTTGCTTGTTCGCCAGCTTGCTTTTTCCCCACTTTTACAGTGAAGTCGCCCATGACTACAGTATACTGAGTAGTAATAATCTTTCACTACTACGGAAAAGCATAAGTTGGTGTCAGCGGGAAAAAATGCAAGAGTGCTTAACATTTCTGGAAGAGACCTCCGCCCTGCAGTGGACGTAAAGCTGGTGATGAGGAGGAGGCTGTCATAGTAAGAATCAGAAACGCCCCCCCCCCCCCCCCCTTCCCTTCCATTCTCCTCCGCTAACGCCATATTGAAATGCATGTGCTCTGTATACTTTATAATACCTCGGGCCCCTTTGAGGCGTCGGAGTACCGTCTAGAGGAGTGCAGTATAGGACGCTAAAGCACTCAGTGCAACTTCCTGCCACGAAAAGATTATTACGAAACTTTGTATTGTTCCTTCTCAGGCATCGAACGACTTATCTTGAGATTGAGCGGGAAAAGATATAAACTATAACAGCCGAGCATGGCTATTGCGTGTATGTTTGCTTGATCATTTACGCCTGTTGAAGAGCGCGGTTCACTGATTAGTTGAAGGAAGAGATAATTAATGGTACTTCATCGCCCTGTTGTCGCTCTTTAGTTATCCACCGCTTGTACTGCCACTCCAGTCCGCGTTCATGCAGTGAGAAACTCCGGGAGAAAGTAACTTATCATATAAAGTGGAATGCCATGTGCAGAGTTAAGGGGAAAAAAAGACGGGGGTCCCGCGCGATTGAACAGAATATGCGTAAATAGGCCGCGGAGGCCCGCTTCGCGATGAAGCATCCGCGATGGTGTAGAACCTTGTATACATATAGGTCTTCTGGGATATTCAAAATCACAAACGTTACACTCTCCCCTTTCGTCTCTTTTCCCTCGCCCTCCTGCCCCGCGCCGTGTAATTATGGCCGAGGCAGGAAGCAGTCCAATAACGACGACACGGGATCCCAAGTCGCGCCTCTCACGGAGCACCAAGACGAGTCCTCGCTGAGCAGCCAATCAGGAGCGACATTGAGAGAAAGTGAAAAGGAGATTCGTCAGAAAGAAATGGAAAGAACGAGGCAGAGGGAGGGCTGCAGGAAGGAGACTCACTAAATTATCTGTTTCCTGCGCTGCTGCTCGGCTTTCACCTCACGCGAGAAAGTTTCTTACGTGTCCCTACTTATTATTATTTTCTTTCTTTTCTTTTTTGTCGTCTTCTTTCTGTTCAGTCTTCTTGGCTCGAGGGCTTGCGCACGCGCTGCGCCTAGCAGCAGCAGCAGTAGCAGATGCCTCGGACGCGAGGGGACGGCGCAAATTAAAAGTGGGAGAGCGGAGAAAAGGGAAGGGACTGGGCACAACGTATGAAGTAACGAATGACACAGGCTTGGAAAATAAAGAAGGGATTAAAAAGAAGCGGAATGCTTGGCTGGCACGAAGAGGAACGAGAACTAGTGCATGCGGGGAAGGCAGGGAAGAGGGGCAGAAAGCGGAGGCGTCGCCTCTCCCCCTCTTTGCTCGGGATTTAACGGGAGATAACAAAATTAAAAATGTCGGGCAAAGCAGCTTCTCCGCGCTGCTGGCCGAGCGAGCGAGCGAGCGAGCGAGCGGGTAATTGAGAAGGCAGGCGAGGGCCCTGGAGAAGGTACGAGGGAGAGGTTGAATTTGGAGGAGGAGGGCGCAAGTTGGAGGCTGCGCCTGCCGCGACGGTTCGGTCTCCCTGCGCGCGTTGGCTTCTTGTTTCTGGTTCTTGGGTGGAACCCCGAGCAGCGAACCTCTTCCTTCTTCCTTTCGCTCGCGGAGTCCCGCTCTCGCTAAGAAAGCTTAATTATGCCCCGTTTCGCTGCTGCCTATGTTGTCGTTGCTTCCGCCTTGCGAGATGGGGGGGTATCTCTGCCACTCTCTCCATCTGTTTTGCCGCATACGCGAGTGCGAGAAGGCGGTGAGTGAGAGCCGGCTGACCATCACCCACCACCCAACCCTCCCAGAGGCTTATCAGCTGAGGTGCTGGAGCAGCGGAGCTGCTTCTGGCGCTGCTTCTCACGAACGAAGCGTTCATTTGGGTCGCTAGTCCTCTTCTTTTTCTCCTTACTTTCATTTAAATCTACTTCCTGCACTCCCTATCTTTTTCTCTTCTTTCTTTCTCTCTCTGGCTCTCTATTTACTTCCTGCAGCGCTATCTTTCTTCTTCTTCTTCGATGTCACCCATTTATTTTGATTGCTTGTCTTTAGTTTCACCTCCTGCAACACTCTTTTTGTCTTTTAGCGCATACATCCAGACCTCCTTTCACTGTCAGTACGATCTAGTGCCTGCACCGGTGTTCTCGTCTCTTCTTTCTTCCTCCCCCCCCCCCTCTCTCTCTCTCTTGACTTGTTTTTTTTTTTTTTTTTTTCGGAATACTGCAACTACGACGACAAAACGTTGCCCATGGAAGGCTGGGGGAGTGGAATGGCAGTGATCGGTCTTTTAGTGTAACTTTAGTTGATCTTTTCTTTCTTTCTTTCTTTTCCGTATTTCTTTTCTTTCTTGAGGTGCCGTTTGTTTCCAGGACGAAGTTGCGAGCATGCCTCGGCGAAGAGGTTTCGAGAGGAGAGAAAATTGGAGGGTGAACGAAGAAGAGAGGCGGTCTCTCTAATGTAATGACTTTAATTAGCGAACGCCCGCTCGCTAGCTCGCTGGCTGTGCATCGGAATGGCTCGTCGCAGCTCCATCGGTGGTGGGGGCGAGACCCCGGAGGAAAGAGTCAAGGAAGGGAGAGCGAGTTGCAGTACGAATTAACAGGCTCTTCAGGAAAGGCTATGCCTGAACCGGCAACGGCAACAACGAGGAAAATAAAGACTGTTAAAAGAGGGAATGCGAGTTAAGAAGAGCAAGCGGAGAGGAAAGCTTGGGGAAAAAGTAAAGCGAGTCAGTTTGTCCACACAGCGAGAGAAAACTTGGGGCAAGAAAAAAAGAAAGAACGAACGAAAGAAAGAAAGATGCGGTACGTGCAACAAAGTTTGTCGCGCTTCTCTTGCGCGCTTTCGCGCGTCCCTGCATCCCAGTGGGAGAGGCTTGCTGGGAAGCTCGCTTATCTTTTTTTCTAATTAAATCTTCTACTCTTCTTTCTTTTTTTTCGCGCGTTCCGTTCTTTTCCGGCAACGTTTCTGTATACTGTGTGAGGGCTTATCGAAGCACGTATAGCGAAAGTTGATTTAATTGCCACGCGCTGCAGTTGATGTCTCTCTCTCTCTCTTTCACTCACTCTCCTTCGGTTTCTCTTTTCTTTGCGTGCTGCCATAGCACGCATGCCTGGCATAAGATCGAATTATGCACTCGCGCTTTAATGAGATGAAACTCCTAAAGTAGCTTTTTTCTGGCCTACGTTGCCTAACTGGGAAGCGCGAAGGAAAAAGAAATTACGCTGACTATACCAGTTCTTTTGGTGTTACGAGTCTGGATATTTTACTGCACCTTGTGGGCTTGTGCGCATAGCTGCATGGACTGACTGGATTTATGTTCTTCTAAGACCTGATTTATTTATTTGTAGATTGGCTGATTGATAGATTTGTCGATTCATTGTTTCATTCCTGTGTTCACGTTCTTTGTGAGGACGTGTGTAATTTCCTTCCTTCAACTATCCATTTTATTGGAAATAGTCTTCTTTCTTTTTTCACAAATAAGCGTTTTCGTACCCGCTTATTTAAAACTTTATTCATTATTACACATCTCACCATTTGGAGTAGCGTGACCGACATTTGTCTGTGCTGACTTCTCCAGCTCTCAATAAAGTATAAATTTCTCTCTCTCTCAAACTGATTAATTAACTAATTGGTAGGTTTATTTATTTATTTATTTATTTATTGCCGATTTATTATGACGATTGCCGAGGTCATACAGCTTTGCCAGCAGTACGACGAGCTGCGCAAGCAACGTGCATCAACACGCGCTGCTCAGCAGGACACTGCGCATCTATCCCCGTTGGATTTCGGCCGCGACGCTGCCGTCATCTCTGCTTTAATGCCGGAGATAAAGCAGTTCATCTGCCGGGAAGTCGCACGCCAACTCTCTCTGGCGAATAGCGCACCCGAGCCGTCGACAACCCTGGCTCCTTCGCTTCGTCACGTCATTCAGACGCAGGTTGCCGCGGCGCTGCCATCTGCCCCTCCTCCGCAGCCTGCAGCTGGACCGCTAACGTACGCTGACGTTGTCGCCCGGCCTTGCGCTCCTCCGGCTCCTGATGCCTACCGGGCCACCAGCATCTTCCATGTACCGCCGCCACCTTCGCGTCCGATTGTCGTTCCTTACTCGGCCGCTGCAGCCCCTGTCGTCAACCCGTGGCGAACACCTGATAACCGGCCAATATGTTATTCCTGCCATTTTCCGGGCCACGTAGCACGATTCTGCCGCCGTCGGAGCCCCCGTTTACCTGACAGTGGGGGTGCCTCAAGCTACAGGCCTGCTCGACTTCCGCGTCAGGACCAGTCTAACCTTCCTCCGGACTCGTCTTACAGTCGCCTCCCCTTCGATTCACGCCGGTCGCCTTCCCCACGTCGCCGATCCATTTCCCCGATGGTTCGCCGACCCAGCCCAGTGCCTTCAGTACAATTTATTTATTTATTTATTTATTTATTTATTTATTTATTTATTTATTCATTTGGAAAGTATCCCTATAGGGGATACAAGAGACCATGGTTGTGAACAATCTGTAAAGCCTACCAATCTTGTCTTTTCCCTGGCACCCATCAGTAGTGGTAACCACTGAAAGATTTATATTGGTGCCAATAGTAAACTGATGTTCGCGCTGGCTGACCATACTATATATAATCTTCTAAGTGCAGGTTATGTTTGTTTCCTTAGAAGCAAAATAACAGCAGTTATTAGTATTCCCTTAACTCTTCGGTCCTAACATCAGCTGATACAAATCGCTACCGGGGATTGCTATCTCGAGCCATTTCACGTGGTCTGACCACGTCTTAAAACTTACCGCTGACTGTTCGAAATCTCTCTGCGTGATGAAAGTGTCGCTATCAACGTGACCCTCGTCTACACGCAAGTTTGCTTGCGAAACGCTTATCCGCAATAAGCTCGAATTTGCGTCACCACTTTGCGTCACCCTCATCAATTTGCGTCACCCTCATCAGACTTACCTCATTAATGTGTTGGAATCCGTCTGGAATCGCGCTGACAGATTCATAACATCAGAGTATGAGTAGCACAAAAGCGTTAGTACTATTAAACAGTGGCGACACTATATATAGGTACAAGGGCACCCGGGAGGGCGCTCTACTCTTTCCTCTTTACCACACTTCTCGACGACTATTCAGCAGTCTATATAGTCTACAGCGCTTACGTGGTACTATCATCACATTTATTAAATCATTCTGGTCCATCGGTACAGAGCAGTAGAACGAGCTGCCAGAATCGGTAGTTAATGAGCGCGATTCACAAGAAAGTAACCATTTACTGACAGCCTATTTCCAAAAATAATTACTCAAACTTGTCATGCCCTTTCGTTCGCAATGCCTCTGACGACATACCACTTGAGCCACCTGACATGTTTATATGCTGTTAGTTTTTTTTTTCTCATGACTACTGCGATTACTAATGCTCCCCTCCTATGGAGTACCCCTCGAGGGGCTTCTTAAGAGACAATATGTGGTGGTGGTGGTGATGATGATGTTTATGATGACGATGATGATGATGATTATGATGACGATTACGACGACGACGACGACGATGATGATTATGACGATGGTGGTGGTGGTGGTGGTGGTGGTGGTAGTTGTGGTGGTGGTGGTGGTGCTGGTACCGCTATCGTTATTGCACACCTTGCACACCTCTACAAAGCCCAACGTATCATTTTTGATACGCTGAGTTTGGTGCTCAAATTGTTTATTTAAGCGCGGTGAACTTAGAGCAGCACCCACAGCAACGTCTTTTATATAGACTTTTCCCACGGTGCTCCCAGCGGCGCTGCCATGTTCGATCACTTGATGATGCGTCCATTGGTACCCTCCTCCGCTAACTGTTTACAATGGCAGCGTATGACGTCGGTGCGGCGCTGCAATCCGCTGTTTCGGCGTTTGTCGCCGACGCTGACTGCGGGAACGGCACGAAACTTTGGCCAAAGCTTCAGGAGGCTTGTAAAAGTCGCATGCATATCCCATCCTTCCGAGCTCGTCACGCCTTGTCCAAACGCTATATACGAGCACCGCCATAGGGTGCGCGTGTTATAGAAGGGCAGGGATAGAAAACTGTTTTTCAATAGCAGTGTTGCGTATACTTTAGCCGCCGTATTAAATCGGAGTTACTGTCATTCACACATCGTTCTTTTTATTATTTATTGACAATGGCTTGTAAGCCGCATCTTGTTATGTCCTTGCTTCAGTAACGAATTTTGGTGCGATGTCACTACATTATTTATTTTGTACGTAATCGCTCGTGAATGCGTCAGTTGCGCTGAATTTGCTCCTGCAGTGCTCCGAGCTTAAGACATCGATCCCTATTTTCAAGCTTTGTATAGCAGCTTACAAAAAAAGACGTAACATCGTTCGTGAGTCACCGTGAGTGTCCGGGGGGCGGGGAGGGGGGGGGTGAATGGAGCTGGATATTAGTGGAGGCCAGAAGGATATTTATTACGCACGCGAGAAATGGTTACTAAAAATGCAGTGTTATTTGACATCACATTCATCCGGGAACTATACCTTTGACAAAAATTTTTTCGACAAAATTGTTTCACAGGAGTGAAACCTTCGGTTGAGTTAGATCACGACTCGACATTTTTTTCCGTGGTTATGACGCAAGGAAACAAGGACGAATAAAACCTACAAGGACAGCAGCTACAGTAAAGTAGTGTTAGCGCATCGGAATAATGAGTGGTACACTTTATTTTTATGCTTCTTCGTTGCGAACACAAAACACTGCGAAGCTGATCAGCTTTTCAGTACAACGATCCATGTGAGAATGCTGCAGTTTTCACTTCAATAACTATAGGAAGCAGCCTTACTCGATTGTATATACATCAGACTTGTACATGCCACAGAAACAAAAAGTAAACAATTCCAATTACAATTGCATCTTTTCGAAATGTGACTGATTACAGTTACCAATTACTGCCCCACAAAAGTATTTCAGGAATTGCTCAAAAGTAATTGATTACTTCTACGTTACTTTCTTCAGAACTTCTTATAATATTGCACAGATATACGGTCCCACCAGTAGCCTACAACAACTCAACTTAACTCAACTCAAGTTGTACCATAAAAAAACGAGCTGGCCTGGCGCATTGTGTGCGTCCTCTGCAGCCCTTGCTATATCGCTTATCTTTAGTAACATTTCCCTTTTCAAAACATTCATTGGTCATCTTCCCTCGTTTTTGTAAAAGACATCAGCAGCGACAATTAAAACTGGCTCGATGTGCCCGCTGATAGGTAGGGCAGTTTGTAACGTATACGGACACCTTGCGCACAAGATTGCCGTTGCTCAGCATGTGGGTCCCCTGTGGAGCAGAGCTCTTCATTTTTTGCTCGCTCCCGGTTGGGAGAATGAAAAAAAAATGTAGAAATTGTCTCTAGATGATTTCCTGGCATTAACACCCCAATTGGCCATCAAGACATACCAGCACCGGTCCAGTAGGCCGGCCAACATTTGGTGAAGCACTGCAGGAAAGGAATGCCGATCTCCCGGGTTTGCCTGTCTTGGCGCACGCGCATCCGCGAAGCAGCTGTGTGACACGGTTTCGGGCGTTCTATACTGCGTCAAAATTAGGCTGTCAAAGCTGCGTCGCCTGTTACAGCTTGTCTCGTCAATGAAGCAACTGGTTAAATGTAATTGGTTACCGAAAAAAAGTAACTGAATTGTTACCCAGTAACAATTGTAATCATTAAATTACGAAATTACCATGGAATGTAATAGCTCGCAAGTAATTAATTAAACGTAATTCGTCACGCACCAGTCTAGTATACACGTACAAGATAGTGGGTTATGAGAGACGCGGTAGCGCTGGCATTCTGTATTCATTTCGACCACCTGGTGTACTTTGACGTGCACTTAAGTCTAAGCACAACAGCGTTTTTTGGATTCCATTGCTGTCGGAGGGCGCACGCCGTGACCGGCAATCGAAACACCGCGGAGGTGACGTGGCGGCTTGTGAGGCAGCAAAGGGCTGGGTGCGGAGCAGTCGCCATCTGTGTGTAGTGAGCGAACTAGCCGATGAGATAGGGTCCGTATGCTGGGCGAAGACACGTTTCAGCACGTAAGAAAAAGAGGTGCCGAGACAAAAGCACGACAGGAACGGTACATAGCGCTGGTCTTCAACTGTGTGTGCTCTATATCAGTTTATTTAGTTAATCAAATCGCCTTCACTAACTGCAAAGCATGTCTCTACACCTTCGCTTTGGACCACCAGCTCGTGCCTCCGGAAGTGGAGAGAACTTTCCAGCCACAGTTGAAGACCAACGCTCTATGCCCTTTCCTGTCATTTTGTCTCTGCACCTCTTTTCGTTTTCCTTACGCGCTGGGACATGTCTTTGTCTAAATTCCAACTAGCTCAACTTTCTGCCTTAAATCATATACGCTGGAGTTAAGTTTCAGTTGTGGATGGTTCAGAAAATCAAGTAGCAATTAATTAGTTGCTACGATTATTACGATTTAACTCAAATAACATTTAATCGTTTTCTTGGGCGCGATTGTGCTCTCTGTGGTCAGAAATAAAGTTAAACAAGTTGTTCTAATTTTCCTTGATGTGGAAATGCATTTCGGATTTCTGACGCTAAACAGCCTGGGAGCGCGTTTCCAGATCGAACGCCAATGGCCGTCTATTTATTGCTGCCGCCATGGGACTTGACGCGTCTCTGTCGCAAACGAGGAAGCACTTAAAACGGCGATTCCCAGCGGAACCGATTGTCGCGCGGCGCGAAAGGGAAAGGCCACGAGAAACCGAACGCTGGAGCGATGCAGGAAGGCCGCGGAGATAAGAGGTGTGATAAGGGCTGTCGAGTTGTTTGGTTGGCGTGCAACGGGATGGCCTGTCGACAGAGCAGACACAAAGGAGACCTTTAACGGTGCCGGTGCTGTCTTCTGGCGGTCATTGCGCGCACTACAACAACGATTAGAAACGCGCTCCGACGTTCCGCAAACGTTTGTGTACTTCGGCAATGCACGCACTCGATAAAGGCGGGTCGTGTCCGTTGATCGCGTCACCCGTTACCGTCAAAATTTGTATCGGTGATGTAAACACGCGAGCGTGCGTGGATAAATATGCGCCGACATACCTCTATGACTAAGCGTGCGAGTGAGCTCAGGTTGTATGAATAAAGGTGCGAACGAAGGAGCTTTTACGTGAAAATTAGCTTGTGTTATTATTTTAAAGGCCCTAAATCTTTTGTTTAGTCCGATTTAAAAACGAAAAGGAAATCACGAACTTTATTCGTCTTCTTCCTGTGGCTCACGTGTTTACAGATTCGAGTACTGCTGCTGGAAACAGTGACGTGGAACACCTTTGCCAACAAAGGAGCGCTTGAAAGGAGCGGCAGACGAGCTTAGATTGAGCGATTGCCGTTTCGGGCACTTAAAGGGTTTCACGTTCTGAAGTTGCACAGCGAGTTACTATGAGGGCCGTGAGGGATTAAAGTTTTATTACGCAGGAACCATGCTTCGCCGCAGCGGAGGCCTCCGGATATTAATTTTACGGCATCTGGGGTTCTTTACCGCACACCTAAAGCACGTTACTCGAGCGTTTTTGCTCTCAGCTCCCATTGGAATGCGGCGCCGGGAGTTGAACCCGCAACCTCGTGTTCAGCAGCGCGACACCATATAGCCACGAGCCACCGCGCAGCGGCTAATTTCGTGGCCAGAAAAATGTTGCGTAAATTATGGCTAAGCTTTTTTGTCCCTTCTTTCTTTCCTTCTTTTTCTTTCATTCATTCATTCTTCTTTTTCTTTTTTGTCAATTTCGTGTCCGAATAGCTTCGCTGCACTCGTGACGTTATGTATTGACGTGGCGGCTTTCACGCCATTTCGGCGAACTTTATTCCTTTTCGTGCATTAAAGAGGGGGGGGGGGGGGAGGGAGGGTGCTCGAAAAGATTTGCTAGCTTGAGTTTCTCATTTGGCTCTAGCGCGATTCCTTAAAACAATAATAAAGAAATAGGCTCTACCAGACTTGGCTTAACCGTGCGATTGTATTAGCGCTCTGTGCTCGCGTGTTCCTCTTCCTTTGTGTTACGTGATTCAAAGCGCTTTCCACTAGCTAGTATGACACACACAAACACGAGAGAGAGGGGGACAGAAAGAGAGGGAGAGGGAGAAACAGGCAAACATGGTCCCGTGGCCTCTCGAGCACCAGATGCTTCGTCCTTGCAACGGAGACGCACTGTCGCGCGTTTGCACGAGCCGGTGAGTCACGCGACCGCAAACATGAGCGGCGACATGCAGGCCTCGCAGGAGCAATGTGTACCGTCAACCTCCTCCCCACCCACCGTGCCCCTCTTCATTGCGTTGGCCTCGCCTGCAGCGACTTCAATCGAAACCCAACTCGCCGCTCGGGGCCGCCTCGGGAGCACCGTATGCCGGCGCCTCCCTGCGCGTGTATAGCGCACGCACTCTGGGAAAACTCGTGGGCACACTTCCATTTGCGAGTGATTTGAAAGTGTCCCTCCGCATGGCCGCCTCGGTTCTTCTTGTTTCTCCTGTTACTTTAAGTTATTCTTGCAGTTTATTGTATCGTTCTTTTCGCACTTTTTGTCTCTATCCTGTATTTGAAATGTACGATACGACAGTTCTTACTCGCGTCTTTCACTCAGACCATCCGTCCTTATTGCTTTCTTTTTTTTTCTCTACACGCTCTGCATTGCCTATCTCAAGTACCTGCATGCAGTTCCCGCTACACCAGGCCGGTGTTGTTATGGTGACTATACCAGCAGCACCTATACCGGAGAGAAGGTCAGCGTATACATGAATTGACAGTTTCAGCGCGGACATGCCACGAGGCCCGAAATATAAAAATATACAAACGCCGTCGCTTGTTTGAATAATTCACGAACAAAAGTCATTACAAGTGCAAAATCAATAGATACGGAGTATATATCGGGCCATCGCATCCCTTTTAATGTCACTATGTTGCCGGCGTTTTCAAAGAAAAAGAAAATTCGGTGGAACCCATCTCACGATGACCCTCGACGATCACGCGCGTTCAGCATCGAAGCAATGTAGCGACACAACGCATTGCCACCGTCGACACGGGTTTTGTATGAGACCTTTACTGCGGCGGGGACTCGTATACGTCACGCTTCCCAATGACGATTCCGTTGCGTGTAGCGGCGCCGCCGCTGAGCTCCAAAATGCATGGGGCGCCGGAGCCCGCGCACGCTGAGAAGTGCGTCGCACACCGAGAGAGGCACACGCCTGTAGAAGCATTGAAGAGCGGCACTTGAGCAGTGCCGCCTCCCCTCGTCGCCTCGAAGAGATTCGCTGAAGAGCGGCACACAGGTACACAAACCAGAAGGAAGGGGATTAACCGGGGGGCCCGATTTTTTATTCGTCATATCATAAGAAGCCAACAAACACTGACACCAAGGACAACGTAGGGGAAATTACTTGTGCTTAATAAATGAAATAAAGAAACGATAGTTTGATGGAAATGAAAGTGGACGAAAAAACAACTTGCCGCAGGTGGGGACCGAACCCACAACCTTCGCATTTCGCGAAGGTTGCGGTTGCGGTTAATCCCCTTTCCTTCTCGTTTATTACATAAAGAGGGTCTCGAATCCGGCAACACAAGTACACAGTGTTACATGGCCAGTCACCCAAGTTGTACGATCAGTGCATTTTACCGGTGCTGACATACGGGAAAGAAACTTGGAGACCGACAAAGAAGCTTGAGAACAAGTTAAGGACCGTGCAAAGAGCGATGGAACAAAGAATACCAGGCGTAACGTTAAGAGACAGACGGAGAGCGGTTTGGATCAGGGAGCAAACGGGTATAGCCGATATTCTAATTGACATTAAGAGAAAAAGATGGAGCTGGGCAGGCCATGTAATGCGCAGGTTAGATAACCGGCGGATGATTGGTTACAGAATGGGTTCCAAGAGAAAGGAAGCGCAGTCGAAGACGACAGAAGACTAGGTGAGGCGATGAAATTGGGAAATTCGCTGGCGCTAGTTGGAATCGGTTGGCGCAGGACAGGGGTAATTGTTAGAGATCGCAGGGAGGGGCTTTCGTCCTGCAGTGGATATAAGATACTATTCTCATCATCATCATTATTATTATTATTATTATTATTATTATTATTATTATTATTATTATTATTATTATTATTATTATTATTATTATTATTATTATTATTATCTAAGTTGGTCCGACAGTTGGTTTCGAACTCTGTTCCCTCAGCATAGCAGCCCGACCCATTGAGCCATAGACTACTCAATGACCCACGTTGGAGGGAAAATGGTTAGAGGTATCGACACATCGATGGATAACCAGCCCCTGGTACGTGCGTCGCGAGTACCTATAGGGATGCTAATCGCATTAACAAACGCGATGCAACAACACGTCGCATTCGTCCGCTTTTTTATAACGCCTGCCTTAGGCCTCCGAAATACATATGCACAGTTGCCGTGATTGTCAGTCAGGTTAACCCGCAAGACCCCGCACAAATTTTCAAACGCGCAAATTGTGCGGTACTTCATTGGTAAGTGCGTCCGGCTTTCAGATCGCATTGCCGCAGGACCACGCGTTCAATCATTGCAGTGGCGGTGGTAAGGAAGAGCTCTCGTTTTCTTCACTATGTATATATATATATATATATATATATATATATATATATATATATATATATATATATATATATTTATTCTTGTGACACGCAATTGTTTGAACTAACGACTGACTTGCACTTTAACATGGACTGCAACCTTCAAACTGACTGTATCTTTCTTGACTTTTCTAAAGCTTTCGAACGCGTGCCCCACTGTCGCCTAATTTCTAAATTATCTGCCCTACGACTTGACTCTTTAACATTATTCTGGATTCGTAATTTTCTTTCTTTTCGAAAACAGTTTACTGTTGTTAACAATTTCTCTTCCCCGCCTTCTTCTGTTAGCTCTGGTGTGCCACAAGGCAGCGTCCTCGGCCCCTTACTCTTCTTAATCTACATTAACGACTTACCCACCCAGATTACTTCCTGCATGCTCCTTTTTGCCGATGACTGCATAATCTACCGTCCTATTCACACGACTGACGATCACTTGAAACTTCAAGCAGATCTTAACCTTATCGCTAACTGGTGTAACAAATGGCTCATGACACTAAACTTTACAAAGTGCGAGGTGATGTGCTTCAGCCGAAAATGTGTAAATTCTAAATATTCGTATCATCTTAATAACACTGTGCTTTCCCACACTTCATCATATAAGTACCTTGGTGTTGTTCTTACAGAGAATCTTTCATGGGCCCCACACATCACTTCTACATGCGCCAAAGCATCCCGTTCTCTTGGCTATCTACGACGCAACTTGCGAAATGCCCCGCCAAACATTCGAAAACTCGCTTTCCAAACATTCATTTTGCCACAGTTAGAATTCGCCTCCCCAATTTGGTCCCCTCATCAATATTACCTAATAAATATGACGAAAATGATACAAAACAGAGCAGCCCGGTTCATATCCCGTAACTACAGTATAAACTCAAGCATTACAAAAATTAAACTAGACCTGCTGTTGCCGCCATTAGATATCCGCCGCAACATCGCTCATCTGTGCTTATTCCACAAATATATTTACACTAATAAACGAACCCGGTTACAACTACAAATACCCCATTCTTTTTCACGCAGATTACATAATCAGTTCAGTTTCATGCGCATATACGGTAAAACAAATGCATTTAATTCATCTGCACTACCACGTGCCATTCGCCTCTGGAATGACCTCCCTGATAACATAGCCTCCATATATATCTAATCCCGACACGTTCCGCTCTCAGTTACTCATGCTTTTCCCATTTAATACCGTTCACGAGTGACCAATCTAGTGTATGTTATCGTGCATTTTTGCCATGTTGTATATCATTTTCATAAACGGTATTCCTTTGCTCTGTTAACAGTAACAAGTGTTCGTGTGCCTTCACATATTGCTTTGTATTCCTAGTGCCTTCAATATTGTGTAACACGGTAATCTTTTTATAGCACTGATCCTGTTGGAAATTTGTACTTTCTATACCTTTACTGTTCAATATGCCCCCCTTACTTTATGCCCTGCCATAGGGCCTGCAAGGTTCTTTTGAATAAATAAATAAATAAATAAATAAATAAATAAATAAATATATATATATATATATATATATATATATATATATATATATATATATATATATATATATATATATATATATATATATATATATGTAGATTATACCGAAGTGCTTTTTTCGCTTGCTTGTCATTATTATTTGTAGATTTCTGCTGCTCAACCAATCGAGCATGCGCGATGTCTTTCAGCATAGCAGTATGAATGCGACTTCTTGTTATCAATATCGCGTTGTTATCAATAGGCTCTTTACAGTTCGTTCGGTTCAGCAAATATCCGTATTCTAAAATATATTGAAATTTTGCAAAGCTTTTTTGTTGGAATTCTCTGTACGGCTCATGCGGATCAGGGAATATATCTATTGCAATGTATTGAATTCTCGTAATGATTTTCGCTGTTCATTTTTTTTTTCATCTGTATATCGCACTGTCTACTCCTGCCCAAGGCCTAAGGGTAAGGCCGGCAATATCCTTTAAATAAATAAATAAAATTTCATACATCGTGGGTAATGTTACGAAGGCTAGAGAGACTACTCTCACTGCTGACATTCGCGACCAGAAACATAGTGCGTCAGACGTGCAAGAAATATATACGTATGCGTCACATCATTTGATGTAGCATTAAGCCTCATACATTTACGTCTCAAAATGTGGCGCATTTATTACGTTGAAAGTATCGCAGATATGAATCTGCCGCCAAACCAGCGCGAAGTGGCGTGTTTATGCGGCCAAGGGCAACAGCGCAACGTTCGCGCTCGCGACAACAACAGTACGTCGCATAGCAGAAGTGCAAATGTCCACAAATAATACGTTACTTGCCTTAACATTCCGTTAAAATTTTAGTCATAATATGTGAAGTAGTTGCTCAGTTGAAAGCGTCAAAGCGTCCCTGCGAAACGCGCCGAGAGAGACCTCTATGGCCGCACTACTTGCTTAGCTTCCACAGAAGGACGTGGTCTGCCGGCGAACGGGGCGTAGCGGAAAGGACGGACGAACGGACAGATATAGCAAACTCACCTTGGCGCCCTTTACTCCAGTCGCAGTGAAGTGCTCGTTTAGGTGCGTGTTAAAGAAAAGCTGGTACAGAGCTATCCGCTTATGCTTCCCTCATTCACTCCAACAAATATTGCGATCAATCAATCAATCAATCAATCAATCAATCAATCAATCAATCAATCAATCAATCAATCAATCAATCAATCAATCAATCAATCAATCAATCAATCAATCAATCAATCAATCAATCAATCAATCAATCAATCAATCAATCGTTTCCCTTTCTTTGCTTTAATTGCGCTCTTCTCCTCAATAGGGAAATTTAGAAATAGCGTACCCAAGCGGCCTTACGTATGCCCAAAGACCCACCCTTCGCTTTCGTTCGTTTGCGATCCTTTTGTGTTCCTTCGTATGCATCTTGCATTCCTTCGTACGCCCGGCGAATATAAACGCATGACTTCAACTGGGTTCTCTACTTCTAAAATTCCCTAATATCTCGAGTACCTTCACTTGTTCCTTTCTCCACAAGGCAGCCTCCAGCCTGCTGCGGTTGCCATGCAAATATCTGAAATACACAATTCGGTTTATCCCAGCTTTAGAAACAGGGAGACCGATAACAATAGCGCGATGTTGTACGAGCATTTAGACTTGCAGCGGGTAGCTCAAAGTAGTCCCAAGAGGTACCCAAGACAATGACCCGGCGTACAACGGCGGCGACAAAGGTAAGCCGTACGCCTCAGCTTTGTGGAAACCGAACGTTGGTGGGTACCAGATCGAATCATGGGTGCGGATAAGCAGATCTTTCTCAATGCGATAGAACTATGCAGGTCAAAAGCGGGTTCGCAACGCTAGTCTGCAATGAAACTTCAAAACTTCTTAAGCTCAATAATAGACAGTTTTCTAGACGATAGAAGTTCACAACACGCAAATCAACGAACTAGCCCGATTGACCACTTTGTTGCAACGCAACATTTGCAACGCGGGTGATTCCGAAGTTAGTTTAATGAAATAAACGGGTGCGCCGATCCTGTGTTCCACGTAGGGGTATGTGTAAAATTAATGCGATATAGTTATGCAGAAGAAGACTTGGGCACCGTGGATGTAAACATAGATATGACGTCGACGGAGCAACTGTGTGGGTGAGAGTGGCAGAGCAGGAAAGGTGGAGCAGCGGAGTGGTCTGACGCAGAGAGGCACGTGGCGAAAAAGCGGCGGTGGGTGCATGGGTGCGCTGGACAGCGCAGTGCTCTCCGCCACCCACATTGGTCTTCATAGTGGTGGTTGTAATAACGCGACACCTGTTGTTCTGCGTGCTCAGATATACAGCAATATTAATTATCAATGTGCAGGAAGAACTTAGAGCGAAAGCTACATGGTATATTAGCGATACCTGTGGTATGGACGCCGTTTTCAAGAACGACTAACAAGAAGTAGTCGCTCAGCGCTTGTGTTTCGGTTTCGCACAACTGACGTAGACACGTAGACAGCAGCTGTATAGATCTCAATAACGTTAGTCTCAGATGGCCATGGCGTATGAGAACTCATGCGGATAGCAGGAGATAATAATTGGATGATAGGTTTTCGTAATTCAGTAGATAATATTTCAATGATATGTTCTCATAATGCTATGACATTGAGTCACTGAAGTTGCGTGAAAACCTGCGATGCTTCTTTCCAGGGACTTCGTCTGCGTGGCCATGGAAACATGGCGGCGTGATGACGGTACCTCCAGCAGGCGTCACTAAAGTTGATCGAACAATCCCCAACATCGGTCACTATTAAAAAAAAAAAGCCCGAACTGGAAAGAGCGTCAACTGCTCGTTGTTTTCCGATCGTGCACTCTTCCTTCGTTTTCTCTCTCACGAGGAGCTCCTGCTCGCGCAGTAAGTGCGTCCAACTCGCGAGACGCTAGCTGCAGTTGTGTCTACATGTGTACACAGCAGCCCGCTGTATAGCGCGCGCGCATCCAAGTGCTTCCGTTTCTGCTGCCGTTCGGTCGTTCGTTCGCTGTCTAGCTCGCGAACCTCCCGCGCGTACGGGTTCTGCAAATGGCGACGGGCGCCAGGACGAGGAGGCGAGGGGAGAGAGGGGAGAAGGAGGGAATAAGAGAGAGAGAAAGGAAAGGGGAATTTACCAGTCGCCTATCTGGTTTCTCTTCGACCCCTTTTGGCCGTCTCCAACCCTCTCTACAACCTCCTCTAACTCTCTCTCAATCTATGACGAGGTCTGGTTCCTCCCGCCTCTTTATCTCCCGCATATGAAACATATTTGCTCGCAGCATCACCTCTCCGCGCGCTCCTCACTGCGTTCGAGCTTCAGCAGCTGAGCGAACCGTGCTACTCGCTGGCTGCTTGCTAACACAGCCCGAGAACTGTTCGCGTATATACACACGAGCGGGAAATCTCCCCCCTTTCCCTCTCTCCCTCCGTTCGTCCACATCGTCGTCATCTGCGTTCCGTACTGTCCTATATAGAGTGCCGAGTTAGTGTCCCTTTATTCCACTGTCTTTGTTAACTTATTATTCTTTCTTTTTTACTCCGTCGTCGTCCCTCTGTACAAATATGTAAATAATGCCTCTCCGAGACAAATATGTACCGACTGCGTTTTCCGAGCAGCTTACGGCGGCGGCCGAGTGCGCGCTCTTGGCAAAGCCTTCATTTCGCTCGCCTGCCGTGCTTGCTTTTCTCCCTCCTGTTTCAGTATCCGCTCCGCACATGCGGCGGTGCACTGTGTACTAAACTCGGCTGCCTCACCATATAACATGCGCGCACACGTTCGCGCTCGCGCCAGCCAGCCAACAGTGTTCTCGTCGTCATCGTCGACTCAATGGCGTTCGACGACGACGCGGCCGACGGCGACGTCGGTTCGACCCTGCGCGCCGCAGTCGTCGGGCGGCAGCCGACCGTGCGGCGTGCACCTTTGCGAAGAGGCTCTGATCGTGTCGGATACGGGACTCGAGAGGACGCGATGCGACTTGTCGTCTGCTTCGAGAGTCACGGTAGGGTTGGATACGGCAGTCGAGAGAGAGCCGAAGCGACTCGTCTTCTGCAGCAGTCAGAAGACGGCAGTCAGAAGAGACAGGATTCGTCTCGTCGTCTGCTGCGAAGATGACAGGCGAGTTGGATAAGGATGTCGAACAATGTGATGGCGACAGCTCGTCTGCTGCGAAGGTCACTGGTCGCGAGAAGTCGTGCGGAGGCTTTCGGACGTCATTCGGAAGTCGACGGAAACAACATCGCAAGCAACCTTGCTTCGTGGGACTCTTATAAGCGCGATGCGGATCGTCTCCTCTTGCCAAGGTCACCTGAGGCTGCGCGGAGGCCGTGCGAAAGTCACACAGAAGTCGAGGTGTACGAAGCTGTTTTACAAAACTTGCATTGTGTGCGACGATTAGAACTCCTGAAGTGGCATGCGCCTTCTTGTGTCACGCCAAGATCATTGGAAGACGTAGGGAAGGTCAATGGCCGCCACATGGAAGTAATCGGAAACCTAACAAAAGTTTTCTTTGTGACTGTACCGTGCGCAACCGCCATAAGGTACATCGCGCATGATTGAGTGGTGAGAAGGTCGTTGTAGGCCGCATGGAGGTCAAACGGACGTAGTGCAGAAGTTATCGATACGCGAACGAGTTTCCTACAGAAGTGGGTTGCATTTGACGTACATCGAAAATGATCGCGAGCGCCTTGTCGTGTAGTATCCTTGGAAGTGATTAGAAAATCGGTTGAAGAAACACGGAGCCACCGGAAGGCACTTGCATGCGTCACGTGCGTAAGTCATGCGAAGAAACCATAGTGTCCCAAGAAAAAGTAGATTGTGTATCGATATACGTCGTATTCAAGAGACCTGAGCGTGACTCCGCACGGACCGACGTGCGTTCTTTGCCGCCCAAGATATCACGGAAGATGTCATAAGTGCTCCGATGATCACTTAGACACCTCTTTGGCACTGACAAGGATCGAGATGCGAGAGCATCTGGCCACTTACGTCACTGACTGATTCAGCGTATATCTGTGAAAGCCGTTGGTGGCATTGTCAAACATAATTGAAGTACTTATGAAAGTCAAACAGGTGTGCTTTTATTTCGACATTAGCGGAGATCACCTCGTCGTTGCGCGTTATGACGTGCGCGATGCTGTCGCATGAAGCGGCATGGAAGAAGTTGCTGTCGACCCCCTTTGAACGCGAGAGGCGCAGTGACTGCTGCTGAGTTGGTCGACGTGTGTGAAACAGCCAGTAAACTAAAGTCACGTGGCATTCATTTATGCGGAGCCCATATGGATATCACACAAAAAAGAGTAGGAAGGAGAAGACACGGAAGTTAGTGAGTTAACTACCGGCTGGCTACCCTGTGCTGGGGAAAGAGGTAAAAAGTACTTTCACTAGTCGGGACATCGGACATACAGGGTCAATTTGTTCAGACTTCGTATTTCCCCTCCTCGCTCGATGCGCCAACGCATCTGAACCCGCAGTTATGAGGTTCATACTTAGCTGCACCGGTCGTCTCTGTCACACGTTGCGTCCCTTTCGTGGAGAGTTTCCTGCAAGACATCGAATTCGCTGTCGGTTTGATTCAAGTGGCTTTTCGATTCAAGATTGAACCAAGATTCAAGTGAATTTTTTTTCGTTACGCAAGAACTTATCTGTTCCCCTGTGCTTTATGGCATGGTGAAGCGCGTCCGAAAACCTCACGCACCGCGTCATATCTCATGGGCAGCTTCTCCACGCTTACGTTGATGTCTGTACCATCAACTTCCTATATAATAATTCCTCAGCCCATACGTTGTGTTCGAACAACGTTGTCGTATTCTTGTACTGTGGCCATTTTCCCCGTGTGCTCTCGGTGGTGCACGTGATGAAACACATCATGCGTGACGTCGTCGCTCCGTGAAGACTGCAAAGTATGAATGGCTCGACCACAGCCCTTCCCTTACGTTGCGAGTTACGTTTCCTCCTGCGAATTCTGATGTTCCTGTGATTTGGCAGCGAGTGTTTCGTGTCGCCTTGGCTATGCGCGGTAGCGCACTGCTTTGGACGCCACACTCACAACATTTCTCGTGATGATTGTGTGTTGTGACATATGTTTCGGTGATGACCCTGCAAATTCACCGGCACACTGGTGTCACCACGGCCAATCCGCCATCATGACGCGCTGTACATCGTTCCTTGAAGGGTGATGACTTACCATGGCCGAAATGGATTCCACTGATCCGAAACAAACGTAAGTTTCCATGCTGAAATTACGTTTACTATAATCACTTCGAGGATTACGAGAATCACCAAATGTAGCCAATTGAGTCTGTGTGCGTACAGTCAAGGAGGGTGTGTTAACCTGCGCTATGGCCATTTATACTCGCTGTTTTACTGGCGCCCGCTCTAACCAACTGAAGTATGTCTTCCACTCCGCTCGCATGTGTGCTGACCTTTAGTTCGTGCCAGTGTCCAAAATATTATCTCCGCACTGACATCTATCGGCCCGATCAGAGTGAATCCCGTATTTTTCGGTCACTGTTACTTCCATGTTACTTCCATTTCTAATGATGCATGCTTGTGTTTCGTATTTTTCGCCGCTGTTGCATAACTATAGTCTTGCATAAGTAAACGTGTATTCGATCAAGCGAGGAACGTCTCGCGAAAGTTGAAAACTTATCACCGTCAGCCGTGCAGTCAGCGGGACAATAACCTTGTCTACTGTAATGCCACATAAATATAGAACTATCGCGATGATCAACGACGACAAAGGAAGAGAGAATAATGCAACGGAGAGACGAACAAGGCCTCAGTTATTATCCTTTTTGCAGCAATATAAAGGCACATTAATAACACAACAATATCAACAGGTTCAGATCGAGCGCGTGCGCACCAGTTTTGCCGGCGTCATGATGCCAGTCATCGCCGTTCTCCCATTGTACTTAGATTCAACACAACCTTGAGGGAAATGTCGAGAAGAATGTCACTGGCGATTTTCGAGCAGGTTTTAGAGCGAGGCGGACATACGTCACCGCACCCACATTCGTATTGCGGAATTACCTCCGTGCTCTTATATATCTAGCTCTGTACAGGTTTTGTCATGGTGCAGAAACTGCATGCTTGTCCTTCAGCCCGCTAAGAACTACCACTACCGTCATCCTTTGGGGCAGCGGTAACGTAGTTAAACTCGTAAAATCGGTCTACAGCGTGCCAACGAGCCCAGTAACAAAGTTCTGTTACGTATTATTTAATTGAGACCGGTCTGTGTGTACAATGGCTGCTGTGTCTAAAAAGGGCTCAAAAGACTTGACGCCGCGCACTTGTAAGCAGCCACGGCAAATGCCTTCACAGTGAGTTGTAACAAGCTGTATGTCATGCTCCTGAAAATGATGACCACGCGTATGTGTGCAGCTCCTCCTGAAAAAAAAAAAAAAAAGCACTCGTGAAAACTGGCTTCTCCGCAATGTATGTGTATATGTGGAGAAGCTTGCTCCAGCGATCATGATCGTTTTACACTTGGCAGCTCGGGTGCCGTTCGCAAGCAGTTCAGACGCTATATATTTGAAAGCATATACGCATACGAGTAACAAAAAGCGTTGTCATGGTGGAGACAAACTTTATGAAAAATGATAAACTAATCCACAACTGCACATCAGCAGACATCGAACTGACCTTTCACCGATTTCACTGCCAGCATATCGAACACTTGCATACACTTAAATGGCTCTCGAAGCAGTGTGGCGGTGTCCCCCCGAATGTTGAACATTAATGATGATCGCAGCTTCCAGTATGTTGCGATGGCAGTTGCGAAAGAGCACACACGCGGAAACGTGCACGGCTAACCACCGTGGTTGCGTAGTGGCGTTGGCGTTGCGATGCTAAGCCCGAGGTCGCAGTATCAAATCCCGGCCACGGTGGCTGCATTTCGAGGGGGGCGAAATGCAAAAACTCCCGCATACCAAACATTGGGTGCACGTTAAAGAACCACAGGTGGTTAAAATTATTACCGAGTCCCCCACGACAGCGTACCTCATAATCATATCGTCGTTTTGGCACGTAGAACCCTGGAATTTCGTTTAATTAATACTTGCTCGGCTATCGCCTACAGCACTTTGCTTTCACTATGTGGTTTTAAACTTCAAATACACAGGTGCATGGTACTGAAGCAATAGAACTTTCATTTTTCTTACTAATTACTAGCATGGCAAGTCTGGTAAGACCAGGCGGGTCTGATTTGCGAGTCTGGTAATATTTTCACTTCGACCTAACTTTCCACGACAGAGCTGAAGTTCGTCGGCCTATCTCCGCTGCCGTCAGCAATAAATGGCGCCCAATTCACGATGCTTTTTCTACTTTTAGAAACTGCATGTCATTATTCTTCTTTATGCTAATGCACAGATTCTGGTGTGCCTCATCGCAAGCTGCATTTTCCAATCAAATCATGAGAAGCCAACAAACAATGAAGCCAAGGAAAACAAGGGAAAAATTACTTGTACTTAATAATTGAATCAAATAAATGATAAATTAATGGAAATGAAAGTGGATGAAAAAACAACTTGTCACAGGTGGGTAAATATCCCACGTCTTCGCATTACGCGTCAACATTACAATGTTTATCCCGACGCGACGACAAGTTTTCGACGTGGCCATTCGTCGGTCGACAACGTCATTGATCTTGTGTCTTCGATTCAACAACAGAAATCATCCAAACGCCTCTCTGTAGCGCTAGTTTTAGATGTGAGGGGCACTTATGATAATGTTTCTCATGAAGCCCTTCTTGATGCTCTGGTGGCTGCTGCAATCGGAGGCCGCACTTTCCGATGGATTCTAAAGTACCCTAATAAAGTTTTTCATCCATCCATCCATCGGAGCTACCTGACTGAAAGGAGCTTCTTTGTTATCACCGAGGATGGTCAAACTTCCGACCACTACTTCTATTCCAGGAGTTGGAAAGAAGTCCGCCTTAACTTGTGCCCTGAATCAAGCCGCTCTACATCTATTGCATGATTCATACTCCAATTGAGTTCACGTTTATACAAATGGTTCTTCGACTCTAACCAGCACTACTGGCGCGGTAGTCGGTCCGCCGATGTCACTCTGCAAGAAGTTCAAGATCAGCCACGTCACAACGTCGATAGGATCCGGACTTTCCGCCCTCCGTAGCACAGTGCTATATGTGCAGCAGCAACCACCGAATCACTATACTCTGTGATTCAAAGGCAGCCCTGCAATCACTCTTATCATCTCTGCGCCACAGCCCACACGAACAATCGGTAGCAGAGATACGATTACACTACGATCAAGTGGTGGACGGAAACACGACATTGTATTTCAGTGGCTGCCCGGGCACTGTAACATTGCTGGCAGTGAAAATGCCGAAAAAACTGCTCGCGAGGCAGATATATGTGAAAGCACCTCGATACTATATTTGAGAACGGATGCAGCGCGGCACCTCAGTGGTATTTCCCATATTAATACAGTAAGAAAATTGAACACACGGAGTTCACTAACGGGTACCTATATGCCATGGACCTGCATACGACATTGCAAATTTTACCTAGTTATAACCGACGGGAAGAAACGCTATCGTGCCGCTTGCGAGTAGGCGTTACTTTCACAAACGCCTACTCATTCCTCATTGGAATGGCGGACAGTCCCAATTGCAGCAAATGTGGTGCCGAAGAAACGACCAAACATATCCTGTGTGACGGCCCTACATACGAAGAAGAGAGGAGTGCCCTTCGTACAGATTTTGACCACTTAGACGAGCGTCTTTTCACAGAGGAGAAGATCTTGGGTCCGTGGCCTCGTGCGTCTGTTATGTGCAAGGCCACAAAGGCGCTGGTGCGTTTCTTGAAATGTACCAGCCTGTATGACCGCCTGTGACTGACTCAGTGGTGCACGCTTGTGTGCCTAACAGTGGAGACTGTGACCCTCTTTCTTCTTTCTCCTCTTCCAATCCTCTTTCCCGCTTTCCAAGTGCAGGGCACTACCGGGCTCAGCCTGGTTAACTTCCCTACCTTTTTCTTATGACTTATCTCTCTGCATGTCATTGCTCAGCTGCTTCATTACTAATAACATAACTTATCTGTATTTATTGGCAACTGCCCGTACAAACAAATCTATGAATGCGAATCCCAAAATTTAAATGCTCTCACTGAATGTGCGTGGAAAAAAAAAGATGAGAAACGGAACGGAAAACTTTTTGTATTACGTTGAGGGGGGGGGGGGGGGGGGGAGAGGGGGCAATAAAGTACGAAGCCACTTTTCTATGATGCCACTTGTTATTTATTCGTGTTTGGCGTTTCGGGATTTACAGATGAATAAAACACGTCTTCCTTTACCACTTACAGCCTAGGCGCCTATGGAAGATGGTCTTTGTGAAGCATTCCAGGCATAGACAGGCACGGGGGAAGAAAATGCGACATAAGCTGTGTAAATGCAGCGCTCGTTTCTCTCCAAGCAGTCCTCGTACCAAAAACAGAGGCCGTCGTGTAGACGTTGACACGTCAAAATAGGCCGACAATCGCTCCCTTATTGACAGTCGGGCTCTGCGATATACGCACCAAGGTGCAGGGAACGAGTGCAGGCCGGCACTGATGCGCGTTATATAGCCGTCTATTATTCGCTCTCCTGCGTTTTACTGCACTCGTCGTGTCCTGTATGTGTGGGATCGCGCGCATAAATATCCCGCCTCGTCCGCACACTGAAATCGCGGAGCCCACTCTGTTCCGCAAATCCCCGACACACGCTCGCCGGCCTCGCCCCAGCGTCTTTTCGGTGCGGGAGCTGTATAGCTGTAAGCATCGCCCCGCGTGGCTCTGGGAGGCCTAATCTCGCTCCCATAAACACGACATCCCATTCACTTTTATCCACGGCGCACTCCCGTTTAGCCGAGCTTGTGCCTTGTCTGCGTACGCCCTCCACGCGTCGCACTACCTTTGCTGCTTGCCTTTCTCTTTTACTCGCCGTGCCGTTCGAACTACTACGTGTCTCGGCAGCGAAGAACGCAAGAGCCCGGAAAAGGGAGAGCGTCCCTGCCTCTGCCGCTGAGCTTTTCCCGCGTCGGCGTGCCGAGATATCCGAGGCACGCGCGTGCGTGGGGGCGGAGGCGAGGGGGGAGGGTGCGAGGGATTATCCGGACGTATAGAGGGAGGACCACAGCAGATTGCACTACTCTCTCATGCCTGCTTTCCCTTCAACCTCACTTCTCTTAGTCATTCCCTTTCTTCCATTCCTGGTGACTCTGAACTCTTTCCCATGGCGCCATTTTGCACACCAACCCTGACTGTCGTCGTCCCTCATCTCCTTCCTTTTATTTCCCTCCAGACTATTCTGTTTCCCTTACACCGTTACTTCCCTTAGCCATCTCCTTTCTCAACGCGGCAGCTCTTCTCACGTCGTGCTTTTACCCAGCAATTCCTATACTCCTTGGATGCACTTTCTAAGGCCTTCAGTCCTCCGCAGTCGTTTTCAAGTCCTGCACAGCGTTGATATACCTCCGCCCTTGCATATTCTCCCCCTTCCCTCGGAAGCGCTCCCCCCACTCCCCCCCCACCCTCACACGCCTACAAGGGTTCCTCAATTCCCCTGTTTCAGCCGACCTAGCGCGTGCAGCGGATTGGTGCATCGCATTGTATTTAAACGCGCGGCAAATCTGTTTCTCCCCATGGTTGCGGCAACCACGCGTTTGCGGGTCGCGGGCTCGCATCGCGCTTGGTTGCTTCGCCTCTCGCCCGCCCTCTAGCGGCATGCACGTGGCGCGTCCTACCCGTTTGTTTCCGGCCCTGCTCCAGGCCCTGATTCATTGTACTCCTCCGTTCTTGTATTCGCTTGCTCTTTTCAGGCTGCGCCGTGGACTCCATGTAATTGAGAGCCGGTTTCTAATACCGCGTTTATTGCCGCTGCTGGTCAGGCACGTGCTGCACGGCGAGTTTTTGTGCCCGTCCACGAGTGTCGTTTAAAGTGAGCATTTCGTCGCATTTGTCGGCGCGCGCAGTTGCGTGCAGCGATATCTGAATCATACGACCTTTTTAGACACGGCGCACGGCGTAAGTGGTGTCACATTTGATATTCCCGCACGTATTCTTTTGAGGAAACCAAGACTGCGATGCAGGTCAGTTGGTACGCCATCCTGGAATAGTAGTGTAACACATACAGAAAGGGCGCACGAGAAGAGTAGAAGTAACTGAAGCTGGGCGAATTGGTGCACATAGTGACCGGGTGAAGCAGCGCGAAAATACAAAGGCAGCGCTGTCCTGTCGTTTGCTACTTTGACACGAAAAGAGCCTATGAACACGCAGACGCGGCTCCAAAGAATGCTCAAGCATTCTTTGGAGCCATCAACTATGATTATGGTTAACATCGTACCTCAAAACTTCTTTGGCACCCTTCGTTTGCTCATGCAGTAAGGCTTGCTCAAAAAATGTGTTTTTGAACGTGCCTGTTTTAGATTCTGCCAGAAGGACGACTGTGCCGGACACCGCATAACACCCTCGTTCAAGACGGATAGCTGAACCGTTCCTCGGCAGAAGGGAAACCTCCATTGTTCGTTACTGAATCGTTGTGGTCTCTGTAGATGTCGTGCGCGTTTTATTCGGCGCCACTCAACACCGCGTGCGCGGGACCTTGAACCCGTGTCTATATACCCTGTTTCGAAACCATCCTTCTTTCACGGGCGGCTTTCGCGTTTAGCGAAGCGCGGCTCGCGCGCGGCCGTGGATCTCCCTAATCCTGACCGTCGGCGTTGCCCTGGGAGGTGGGGCCTCGAAACAGAAAGAAAGAACGCAGAAACAGAAGGGACAGCCAACTCTGGTTGTGGTGAGTATACAGTATAAGGCAGCAGGATTCTCACCGTGCTCCAAGGTTTCCCAATGCTGTATTTCACGTTCATTCCGCCTGACTCGTTTTGTATCGGCGGCAAAATCCCAGCCCATGTTTAGAATTATTTATTTTTTCTTCGGTGAGTCCTAGTTGTCTCAGTCCGGGACTGCCCAACCGATGTGCGCTCGTGGCAAGGAGGACGTAGACATCGGGCTGAAATTTGTGGCCTCGGGCGCCTCAGGCTTAACTCACTGCGGTGAATCGTGTGTCTTCCCACGGTTTCACAACCCCATTGCGGAGGATAAAATGTTGGATGGCAGCCCTCTGACTGGTCGTGGCCCATGCAGGGAGTTGCTTCGTTAATATAGAAAGCATGGCTTCATGACATCGCATTTTAGATTCAGAATTCTTAATTTGGCATTTCTTCTTATTCGTAAAGGAAAATCATATGCTTGGACGAGAACAAAACGTTACTAGAGCAGTAGCTTGACGGTTTTCCTGCCCACTTCTCGAGTAAGAACTGGTTCACTATGGGGGGAACCAGCGCTAAAACCTGTACAGCTAAAATATGCTGCCACCGTCCGACAGGGATGCCACGAGAAGTGCGTGAGATTTCGAACGATATGGAACGCACGCCTGGGTCAACGCTTGATTTAGTCCTGTATGTCCAGCCAAGCTCTGCCCATTTGCATGCTAAAGCCGAGGAACGCATGCGCTCCTACTCTCTAGCGCGCTGTGCCGAGTCACGTCAGAAGCTGAACACGTGTGCCTGATTATGAGCAAACACTTTGCACGGGCGAAGTCGCAGCATGTGCTACTGAAAACTACACTTCGCCAAGGTTCAAGGCTACTTACTGTTGCACTATATATATATTGCGCCCCTGCAAATTTTCTCTCTCTCTCTCTCTCTCTCTCTCTCTCTCTCTCTATATATATATATATATATATATATATATATATATATTATAGTGTCGCATCGCAGAACGTAGACCAGCACGACGACGGAAGTTACATTGGACAGCTTCCAACGTGGTCGACTGCTCTTTCACCGCTCTTTGATGAGGAATTAAAGGCTCGAGCTCAACGTGCAGCCAGTTGAGCTCCCGCGCACGTGCTCAGCTTTAGGCATGCCGCGTGCTGCGTAACGCGACCCCCTGTTAGCACGTGCGCGCGGGAATTCTTCCGGTCCTGAGCCTTGCGCAGCATTACGGACATTCAATGGAGGACTTAGAGGAGGCAGGGAGGGGCGCTTCCACTGCGACCGCGTAGGGCACGTCTCGTACAGCGGCGCGGTCTGGCGGTGGTTATGCGGCGTTCACCGAGTGCGCAGTCTTGAGCACGTACACACGACGCCCTCACGGGTTGCAGGCTGCCACACGCAGTGCGGGTTAGTTAAAAAGCAATCGCTCGTGGCAATACGTTTGAATGGAAACTGTGGGCGCTAGATCGCCGTGGGAAAGACAGCACGACGGCCGGCCTCTCTGCCTGCCCTTTCGGCGCGCTGCGCGTGTGCAGGTGCGATTGTTAGTCACCTGTTTCTGTCCATTTTTCCTCATATATATATATATATATATATATATATATATATATATATGTGTGTGTGTGTGTGTGTGTGTGTGTGTGTGTGTGTGTGTGTGTGTGTGTGTGTGTGTGTGTGTGTGTGTGTGTGTGTGTGTGTGTGTGTGTGTGTGTGTGTGTGTGTGTGTGTGTGTGTGTGTGTGTGTGTGTGTGTGTGTGTGTGTGTGTGTGTGTGTGTGTGTGTGTGATGCAACGAGCAAGTATGACGCTGCCGCGCTGCGTAAGTTCTCGACATTTTCAAACAACTTCAGAGTGTCATACGTGGATGGGCGTCGCATCACCATACGCATATTAATACCTCATTGGAATGGCCAACAGCACCGCATGCCAATCTTGAGAATGTGACGAAAATCCTCGGACTTTGGCCAAATAACTGTAGGGCCTGTATGCACAAGTGCACCAAAACGTTAACACCTTTCTTCCCCCTTTCCGCTTCTCTTTCCATCTTCCCATTTCTCCTTCACTATATATGTATGGCAGCCAACTGAGCGCGATAATGATCTATCTATCTATCTATCTATCTATCTATCTATCTATCTATCTATCTATCTATCTATCTATCTATCTATCTATCTATCTATCTATCTATCTATCTATCTATCTATCTATCTATCTATCTATCTATCTATCTATCTATCTATCTATCTATCTATCTATCTATCTATCTATCTATCTATCTATCTATCTATCTATCTATCTATCTATCTATCTATCTATCTATCTATCTATCTATCTATCTATCTATCTATCTATCTATCTATCTATCTATCTATCTATCTATCTATCTATCTATCTATCTATCTATCTATCTATCTATCCGAGTTAACTTGATCGCACATAAGCGTACGTATTACCAGCGCATCTCACCTAATAACTAACTGCGAAGTTGTTGGGCGTCAGCAGCTTCGCTGTTGTTAGCAACGAGTGCCGCCTGGGGTAGGCAACGTTTGTACCGTGAAGAGAAACATAAAGAAAGCACGAAGAAGAAACAATACATGTCATTTAACTTGCGATTAGATGTGCAACACGGTGTGTTCAATTTAGAAGTTGCGAAACCAATGCTGCATTGCCGAAATTTAGTGTATGGTCCATGGGTGACGCCATGTCACATTACATGGGTGGGAAGCTAGGAAGCGCAAAGATGTTTAATTTTTCTTTGATGCAGCACTCACGTACTTACGCAAATTCATTAAAACGAGTGTCCATCTCTTTTCACGTTCATGAACACATCCTTGCAGTAAAGGTGGTGGCGCATCGTTAATGATAGTGACAATTTCAGGGTATGAGTAGACAAACACGAAAGCTTCTCTTTAACTGAAAAAAAAAAAAAACGTTCCTGTTTCGTTTCGCCGATTCTGCGACTGCTACCTGCCGAGGGATGAGCCATCTATCAGTCGATCTTGCTTTACTGCCTTTCTCTGCTCTCGAGTAGTGTTGCAAGTTTGGCAGCTTCCCGTGCTAGGTGTGGTACTCGAAGACGCACGCCGCTTCTATGGGCCTACAGTTGCCAGAACGGTGGTTACAACAAATAAATGGGACGCGCACTGCCATGCAAAAATGAATTGGTGCATGAAATGAAAGGAATATGAACAGAAATAAATCAATGGGGGCACATGGCCGAGAGGGAGCTAGACGGCACAGAGGAAACCGTTATAACCAACAGACCTCAAAACGGAAAAAAAAAGAAGACGAAGCAGATGAGGATTTCGGCAGAAAGCACGGGAACTCCCTGTTTGCGCAAGGAATCGATGGAGCGACGGTGGGCAACGTGGCGACCGCCGCCGATGGTGGCGCCACTGAAGCAGCGGCAGCAGCCCGGCATGTTGCGTATCACGTGACGCTTGCAGAGTGATGGGATTGGCGTGTTTCTCTCCCTCTCTCATCTGCTTCTGTATCGTTTTTTTTTTCTACTCCGTCTGCAGCGTTTTTGTTTGAGAATCAATCTGTGGATTGAGCTTCGTTTAATGGACCCATATACGACAGAAACACGGCGCCGTTTTGTCTTGCTCAACGCATCGCAGAGGGCTGGCAGCCGTGGATATATGCATTACGCCGAATGAATTCGTTTTCCGTGCACGACACGAACGCCGAGAATCTTTGGGAGGCTCAGTATGGGCTATAGAAAGGAAGAACACCATATAAACGGCAATGCGTGATGTTTGTGCCGGGCAAACGACGTCGCACTCAGGTGCTGGGAAAAGGGAATTTTTACCCCTACTCTAAACGGAAGGTTCTAATTAAAACATGTTGCAAGTGTGATTTGACACTCCGCGAATATACGTCGAACTGTAGATAATGACAAAACTTTCTTTGACATAAAAGACCTTTGACGTGTAGTGATAACGGTCTTCAGACTTCTCAGTACTTTCATTCTTCTTTAATAAACGCTGCTCGCTTGATGCGCTCTTGTCAGCCATGCTCACAAGCACGTAGCGTTCTTGAAAGGAAAGCATTGTACAGTATTATGTTTCTGGAAGGATAACACTGCAAAAGAACCAAGAGCTAGATGAGTTTTCCCTGCCAGAAGACCGACCACGTGCCATTTTGTCAGATGACACTGCCATATCGTGTATACCTGCCATTAGATTAATTACGCAGCTGCAGTGAGAGTTTTGCTTCCCCCTTGGTGCTTGGCTCAGCCACAAGTTCTATTGACAGTGCCAGGTATTCGAATGAAGGTACAACTCTCATCACCAGCTCTCAAGCGACATTTGCTGATCTCGCTGTACGAACAATACAACAATCATACCCATCTATACACTGACGGTTCAACCACCGTGGACGGTTCTGCAGGATCAGTAATTTTTCCTGCGAAAGTCACCACCATGAAGTTCAAGACATCACATCAGACTACATCGGCTGCCGCGGATGTTGCTGTTCTTCGTAGTGCACTACGCCTATTCAGAGAGCACCACCTCAAAAATCGAGCGTTTTCAGCGACTCCAAGGCAGCTGTACTAGCTTGCTTTCCGTCTTCCGAACAAGTAGTGCTAGAAATCCGAGAGCTCCTTCATCGCCTCGTCGAGCAAGGGCAAGACGTCACATTTCAGTGGCTCCCTATCAACTGCGGCATAATGGGCAATGAGCAGCCTGATGAAGCTGCTCGATCTGCTCATCAAAACGGCGTGCAGGAACCAATCCCACGGTCAAGAACAGGTGCAGCAGCGCAACTTCAAGTGCTTGCATATGATGCCTTACAATCATTGTGGAACACACCTAGTTTCCAGCACACACGCCTACATTTGCTGGACCAAACTTCAGCCTCAACCTGGACTATCCCGACCCGAGACAGCGGCACTTTACCGATTGTGGCTTGGCGTCGCATTTATGAAGTCGCTTGCTTTACGCAACGGATGAGAGGTTAGTGCAGCGCGTGACCCCTGCGGCGACTAGGGACTATCGAACACGTTCTTTACCATTGTCTCCGATACAGCGCACACAGGCAGTCACTCGCGACGGCGCTGGCGCGTCTTGAAGACCGGCCACTTTCGGAGCAGACAGACCTGGAACGCCAACTTATCAGTCATCACACCACAAGACAGTCAAGGCCCTCTTGAAATTTTTACGTTCGAGTGGCCTATTGGAGAGACTGCAATTCTCATGGATGTTCATGACCATCCTTATTATTTCTTTCCTTTGCATTTTCTCTCCGCTGTCCTTTCCGTCTTTCATTTCCCTTTCCCCTTTCCCCAGTGCAGGGTAGCAAACCAGAATCTTATCCCGTTAACCTCCCTGCCTTTCCCATCCCGTTTATCTCTCTCTATGCTAGCGCTGTACAAAAGTCTGTACAGTGGAACACACAACTGTTAACTATAATAACTGATAACTAACTGATAACTATAATAACTATACTAACTGATAACTATAATGCCGGTATAATGTAGCGATTCCTCTCGCTACATTCTACGACTTCCTTATCATACACAGCTCACGAACGGCTGATCACGGTGATAATTAACGCAGGCGGGGCGCAGCTCGGACCACTGAAGAAGCGCGAAACGATCTATAATTGGAATGGAATTGCTGCATTCTCCCGGCCTAGGTTACCGATAAGGCGTACGATGTATCGTACCCACGAGGAGCAACTTTTCGTACAATGCGCATGAAAAAAATAACCCCTAAAATTCTCCGCTCTCCGCTCTCTGTTATACACACTCCCTCTACAGCACCGGGAAGAAAGTGAGAAAGCACTGTAATCATTCTCAATGATAAAAATTTGTTTATGAAAGGTAAGCAATAAAGAGATAGATTTGTGACGAATTGTCGGGTGAAAGTATATCTTAATTGTGGAACGTTTGTTGGGGTACATTCTGAAAAAGAAAGAAAGAAAGAAAGAAAGAATTAGGCTTGATTAATCAAGACCTATCAATCACACTATCAATCAGGTGATTGAAAAATGTGCGGAATATAACCAACCCTTATATATAGCTTTCATTGATTACGAGAAAGCGTTTGATGCAGTCAAAACCTGAGCAGTCATGCAGGCATTATGGAGTCAGGGTGTAGATGAGCCGTATGTAAGTATACTGAAAGGTATCTATAGCGGCTCCACAGCCACCGCAGTCCTCCATAAAGAAAGCAGCAAAATCCCAATAAAGAAAGGCATCAGGCAGGGAGATACGATCTCTCCGATGCTATTCACAGCGTGTTTGCAGGAGGTATTCAGAGACCTGGATAGGGAAGAATTGGGGATAAGAGTTAATGGAGAATACCTTAGTAACTTGCGATTCGCTGATGATATTGCCTTGCTTAGTAACTCAGGGGACCAACTGCAATGCATGCTCACTGACCTGGAGAGGCAAAGCAGAAGGGTGGGTCTAAAAATTAATCTGCAGAAAACTAAAGTAATGTTTAACAGTCTCGGAAGGGAACAGCAGTTTACAATAGGTAGTGAGGCACTGGAAGTGGTAAGGGAATACATCTACTTAGGACAGGCAGTGACTGGGGATCCGGATCATGAGACTGAAATAATCAGAAGAATAAGAATGGGCTGGGGTGCGTTTGGCAGGCATTCTCAGATCATGAACAGCAGGTTGCCATTATCCCTCAAGAGAAAAGTTTATAACAGCTGTGTCTCATCAGTACTCACGTACGGGGCAGAAACCTGGAGGCTTACGAAAAGGGTTCTACATAAATTGAGGACGACGCAACGAGCTATGGAAAGAAAAATGATAGGTGTAACGTTAAGGGATAAGAAAAGAGCAGATTGGGTGAGGGAACAAACGCGAGTTATTGATATCTTAGTTGAAATCAAGAAAAAGAAATGGGCATGGGCAGGACACGTAACGAGGAGGGAAGATAACCGATGGTCATTAAGAATTACGGAATGGATTCCAAGGGAAGGAAAGCGTAGCAGAGGGCGGCAGAAAGTTAGGTGGGCGGATGAGATTAAGAAGTTTGCAGGGACAACATGGCCACAATTAGTACATGACTGGGGTAGTTGGAGAAGTATGGGAGAGGCATTTGCCCTGCAGTGGGCATAACCAGGCTGATGATGAATCAAGACCTTGATCGGAGCTATAGATAGCGACAAAGAAGACATACGACAGGGCCGGCGACAACTTCGAACCGAGTTTATAGAGAGCAAAAAGTTGTTTTTCAAGTCTGTCTGTGCTCTTACACCATTGACAAGCTACAGCGAAATTTAATCAGCAGTTGGTGCAGATGCACACTGCGAGACATCACGTGGTGACGTCACGAGGCCGAAAGCAACGTATGATGCTTATCGAGGGATGGACGGAAAGGAGATGTGGAGGGCACGGAGAAGTAATGTCGCCATGGACTGTGGTAAGAAGTTGTGTAATACTCGCATGTTTACTTCCTGCGTCAGTGAACTAATGGAAACTGGTACTCGCGAATGCGCTTTTGCACGCACGAGCTCTACGCGTTCTACTTCGTGTGTAGGAGCGTGGTACTCACGTGCCCCCTACCCCTTCTCTCTCTCTCTCTCTCTCTCCCATGGTCGTTCGCTAAATGCGACAAAGATTTCGGTCGTTCCGAACGTACTCCTCAGAATACAGGTCACTTTAAGCCCCAGAACACGCTGCAACGCCCTCTTAATAGTCTTATTAAAGTCGAAGGTAATTTGGCAGCTCCAGCAGAGGCGCCGTCGTGCTTTACCCTCCACCCTCCCCTTGGCCATTCAGCACCTTTCTTTCTTTCTTTCTTTCTTTCTTTCTTTCTTTCTTTTTTTCTGTCTTTTTCTCTCCCTCTTTCTTCCTTTCAACTTTATAACTGTTGGAAAGATGTTTTTGTTCACCAAGTCCTTCCGTTGGCATTCATTTCATTGGTCCGTACCATATTCTGAACACTAGAACAAAGCAAAAGTAAAAAAGAATAAAGTAACGGAAATAACCAAGACTGATCACGCATCGCAGGCCACTCTCACACCAGACGCCAAATTATTATTTATTTTTACTTTCGCTCGCCCACGACCGGAACAACCGCGTGTATCTTCCAAACTTCGCTCCACTGCTGTCTACACTTCTCTCTCGCGGTGTTTTCTTTTACTTTTATTATGAGTTTCCTGCTGCTCTTGCCGCGAAAGAAAGGCGGCAAACGACGAACTCTCATTGGTTCGCGTGTACGTCCGGGAACTTTCATTTTTCCCCATCCTCTTCCTCCGGCAGAGAAGAAGCGTCCCCGATCTCCTGCTTTTGTAGCTTTTTCTTTGTGCCGTCACGTGGTTTCCAGCTCTCATGTCATGTTGCGTTAGGAAAACAGATAAAGCAAAAAAAAAAAAAGAACGGAAGGAATCTCTCGGGACGCCGGGCAGGGGGAAGCTGCTGCTAACGCTGCATAATTAGCGCATTTTATTAGGGCCGCGCGAGCCGTACTGTACACGCCCCACTCTTTCTCTCTTGCCCGGTCTCATTTCTTTCCCTTCTTGGCCGCTTGGAGCTGTCGCTTCTGCTCTTTGCCGCCTAGTGGCGCTGAGAAAGCCCCGAAGGCTCGCATCTCTTTGTTAGCGCCAGTTGGAGTAGAAACTTCAGCAGCGCTATGTACTTGCATGGGGGTATATAGTATACCGTGAGTGTCGTTTTCTTGTTCTCGAGCCTTAGGAAGACATTTCCTTTTCTTTTCTAATGCGTGCTTGTGTCCTCCTTTATTCGTGGCCCTAATTCTTCGGTGTTTTGATCATTATTTCATGTAGCCTTCCTCCTGCGCCTATTCCCCTTCTTTGCAAATTTCCTCCCGTCAAGCAATCCGTTTCATCCCGATTACATTACGTCTTCTCCTTCCATTTTCCTTTCATCATTATCATCATCACAATAATAATAATAATAATAATAATAATAATATTATTATTATTATTATTATTATTATTATTATTATTATTATTATTATTATTATTATTATTATTATTATTATTATTATTATTATTATTATTATTATTATTATTATTATTATTATTACCACCGTCTGTGCACGTATGTTATATACGAACTCTCACGTGTACCAGTACCAAAACCAGCAAGTTCTTTCTGGGCACGCAAATGAAATTGATTGATTGATTGATTGATCGATATTATTAGTAGTAGTATTATAGCAGCAGCAATATGAAATTACTCCAATAGTACTGCGCACTTCAATAAACATTCACCGACCGACCGATCAACAGTGTGAAATGCAGGAAATGACGTTTAAATCTCTTCAACGGTTATCAAGAATCACTCCGTTTGGTCTACCGATAGTGGTGTGGACAAAACGGTGACAAGTGGCTATCGTCGTCGTGCGCAATTAACGCAAAATTATAAGGCGAAGATAACAAAGCGACCACAGGTCTCTAGGTTGCATCTCTAGAGGTCTGTAAATAATATATGGTGACTTGAAACAAAGCAACGAAACACACGCAAACACAATATATATATATATATATATATATATATATATATATATATATATATATATATATATATATATATATATATATATATATATATATATATATATATATATATACTGTGTGCGTGTGTGTGTGCAAGATTGTCCCACTGAAGGTATCAGAAAGAACTCGCTGAACTGTCAAAACTGATCAATAAGGAGAAAGTAAGGGCTATTCGAAGAGGAAGCAGTAAAGAAAGCAGTAAAATATGGCAGCAGCATCAACTCTATGAGAAGAAAACTTGGCATAGGGCATTGCAAGATGTACGCGCTGAAAGATGAGCAGGGTAATATCAACAATAATTTCGGTGAGAGACCAAAAGCAGCACAGGAATTCTATACTTACGTGTACAGTACCCAGAGGAGCTACGCTACCTTCATTCGGAGTAGTCATGAACAGGATACAGAGGCTCCTTCTGTGACTAGCGATCGAGTTAGACGGTACTTGCAAGACATATAACGGGGAAAAGCGGCAGGAGAATATGGAATAACAGTCCATTTAATTAAATATGGAGCAGATATCATGCTTGAAAATCTTGTGGCCCTTTATACGCAATGCCTCACAACTTCAAGTGTACCAGAGAGATGGAAGAATGCCAACATTTTACTAATCCATAAAAAGGGAGGCGTTAAAGAATTGAAGAATTATAGGCTCATTAGCTTGCTTTCATTATTGTATAAGATATTCACTATGATAACTTTCAATAAAATCTGAGTAGCACTTGACTTCAATCAACCAAGAGAACAGGCTGGCTTCATGCAGGAATGGATACTCTACAATGAATCACATCCATGTCACCAATCAGGTAATCGAGAAATATGCAGAGTACAATCAACCTATCTATATGGCTTTCATAGATTATGAAAAGGATTCAGTAGAGATACCAGCAGCTATAGAGGCGTTGCGTAATCAAAGAGTACATGCGGCATAAGCGAATATCTTGGGAAATATCAGAATAAAGTTGTTTCCAGAATAAAGTTGTTTCCATCCATCCATGGGAAATATCTACAAAGATTCCGCAGCTATCTTGGTTCTCCACAAGAAAAGTAGAAAGTTACCCATCAACAAAGGCGTAAGAAAAGGAGACACAATCTCTCCAATGCTATTCAATGCATGCTTAGAAGAAGTATTCAAGCTATTAGACCGGGAATGCTTAGGAGTGAGGCTCAACGGCGAATGTATCAGCAACCTTCAGTTTGCAGATCGCATTGTCCTGTTCAGCAACACTGAGGACGAATTACAACAAATGATTGAGGACCAAGATTAATATCCAGAAGAGAAAGATAATGTTCAATAGCCTGGCACAAAAACAAGAATTCAGAATCGCCATTAAGCCTCTAGAGTCTGGAGAGGAGTACGTTTATCTTGGTGAGCTACTCACAGGGTACTCTGATCATGTGAAGGACATTTACAGATGAATAAAAATGGGTTGGAGTGCACACGGCAGGCATTACCAAATCCTGATTGGGAGCTTACCCCTATCGTTGAATATAAAAGATCATTGGAATCTACCGGTGCTAATATGTGGGGCAGAAACTTGGCGGCTAACAAAGAAGCTTGAGAACAAGTTACGGACTGTGCAATGAGCGACGGAATGAAAAAAGTCGCAGTTTCGGCCGAAAGGCGAAGCATCGATTGCGATAGCAAATTAGTAGACGGCTAGCTATACGAAGTAAGGATAGTGGTTTTATCGGCTTTATAAACTTGTAGACCCGCCGTGGTTGCTCAGTGGCTATGGTGTTGGGCTGCTGAGCACGAGGTCGCGGGATCGAATCCCGGCCATGGCAGCCGCATTTCGATGGGGGCGAAATGCGAAAACACCCGTGTTCTTAGATTTAGGTGCACGTTAAAGATCCCCAGGTGGTCGAAATTTCCGGAGCCCTCCACTACGGCGTGTCTCATAATCAGAGAGTGGTTTTGGCACGTAAAACCTCATAATTTAATTTTATAAACTTGTAAACATAGGCGTACTAACTAAATTAGCAAGCATGGTGTCACGCGTGCACAAGCAAACATGAACACATCTCACTTGATGGACGCGGAAACTCGCTGTCGAAACGCTGCAGTGAGGAAACGCGGCAGCAGCAGCGAGCGAATTGACCTTCGTGCGGCCCGCTCGCATCAACGCGAACTAAGTCGCGAAAACACAGCGCAGCGCGGACTCTGTGCCCGTCGCAGATGGCTTTCAAAATAAGCGGCGCGGGCGGGCTCGCGCAGCTGCCCGGGCCGCCCGAAGTAGAACGCGCCACCCTTCCCTCCCCTCCCCACGAAGCCTTGCGCACGACGGAAGGCGGCGCGCTTCGTCCCCGCTTTCGTCTGTTGCGTGCGCGAGATTGAGACGCGATCGCCGGCTCACCATCGCACACTTTCACTCGCACATGCAGCATACGACGCGCAGTAAAAATTTTATCGCCCTTGGACGTTATACGGAACCTCACGGTGACGGCGACGACGACGGCAGATATGCGTCTGGAGTTCCCATACAATTGTTATCGCAATAAAATGTTAGGGGTAATGTTAAGAGGCAGGAAGAGAGAGGTTTAGATCAGAGAGCAAACGGAGATAGCCGCTATTCTAGTTAACACTAAGAGAAAGAAATGAAGCTGGGCAGTCCATGTAATAACTGGTGGACCATATTACAGCCACAGAATGGGTGCCAAGGGAAGGGAATCGCAGTCTGGACGACAGAAAACTAGGTGGGGTGATTGAAGCGGAAATTTGCAGGCGCAAGTTGGGATCAGGTAGCGCAAGACAGGGGTAATTGGAGATCGCAGGATATATATATATATATATATATATATATATATATATATATATATATATATATATATATATATATATATATATATATATATATATATATACGGTTGGTTAAAAACCTAGTTGTTATGTTCTCATATATATTTCTCTCTTTTGGTTGATACTGTAGCAACAGCTATAGTATACGTTCGCCCGTACTGAGTTATGAATCTCCATGAGATGGCGAGCTAGCTTTTCCCCCTGATTGCACGGATACCATGTCTTTTATATTACGCGCGGCGCTGCACTCAATTACAGCGATGAACACCAAGAGTCCGAGCCATTGCAATGCATACGTTGATGAGAGAGAAAAGAACGAGAAATCAGAATCGAAGAGCCGGCTTCGCGCGACACTCGCGTCGATAAATACAGAACATCAAGGTGGTGAACAGAATAAGATGATGCCAATACGAGCACATGAGTGCCTGCGAGAAAAATGGAGAGAATGGGAAGACCCAGGGTAGAGAGTAATGCGAGAGGGGAACGCTTATGATAAAGTAATTGTCTGGGCGACAGTTCTTCTGGCAGTAAAAAAAAAAAAAGCATGAGGGAGCAAAGAGAAATCATCGTCTGCGTCCCCGCTCAGCTACAGAAGCCAATAAAGGCTCCACGTCTGTTCAGCAGGGAAGAAAAATAGAAAGCGTAGTAGACGATATATTGGTGGCGACCATCGAGCCGGCCAGTCTGGAGCGTCGGTGGCGCCCCCTGTTGCTCGAGCGCGCCAATCAGCTTATCGGAGCCGAATTGCGTAACGTCGCTCACGTGATGTCCTCTAAAGTGACGGCTCTTTTCTAATATTCTTTAGCGCTGTCTTTTCTCCTGATGCCCTTTCTTTCTACGCAGGTTTATTTTTTTTCTTTAGGTTATTTTGCGCTCTTTTCTGGAGCCCTGTCGTGCTTGCTTCCAATGAAGGCGCGTTGGCGACATCGATGGGAGCGGCTGGGATTCGTCTTTCCCTTGGCACCTTTTTTTTTTCCCCTTGGTTGGGCAGCGTATGCGTATATGCGCCCTCTTTTATGGATCGCGAATCGATGGGCGTTCTCCATGCACCAAAGGCGCATGCGCGTTTGCTTTTTGGTTTGCTTTTTGTTTTGTTCTTGCATTTACGCTGTTGGATGCCGTTTCGCGATTCATCTTTTCGATGTCGATGGCTTACAGGATGTTAATTTCAAGTGCGGTCTGTTTTTAAACATAACTGATGTGCGTATCTTGGCAGGGCTGTGAAAGAGATCACTGTGTGTCGGGTGCAAATAGAAGTTCACAGAAATGGATCTGTGTTTTCGAACTGAGGTGAAGGCGTATCTTCTTACTTGAAATATCGTGCTTTTTCAGCGCCGTAGCGCTTGTCACCTTGCTTGGCTGTGACATTGTCACGGCTACCGGCGCACGAGACATGAATCTGGACCGACACACCAAACACAGCTATAATATATCATCGATAAGACCTCGCCAAATCGATATACATCCGCAACAATGGTTACACTGAGTTTGACCTCTCTCCTTTACACCAATATCTTTCCCAAATTCTTATATCGTTTCACCAGTTCTCACAACGTCCCAATAAGTCACGTGCGGTGTGGCGCTTACATGTCTGAGTCGGTGCAGCTCCTCCGCATTGCTCGGCGCACCACTGGCATCTCTGCTGAGGGCCGTCTCCGTAGAACTAGGCCTGGCTTGTCAAGCGTTGTCATCGGTGAGGGCGAGGTTGTCCCCGTAGCATAAGACGGGACCGTTGTCCTCGGACCGAGCCTTTGCTGGCGACCACGGTGCACAGCCGCGGGCGTGGAGGATCGAACCCGGCTGGTGCATGCAGAGCCACCGGTGTCCTCCTCCAGCTCAACGCTTCGATCTCGACGTCCTTGGTTCAGCGCCTTCTTCGCCCAGGGCTTTAACTGACTTCTTTCTTCTCCTCTAACGGTGTTCTGTCATTTGCCACCTTGCTCCTTGTAGGCCACGTCAGCCTTCTTCCTCTTCCTTCTTCTCTCTCTTCTTTTTTCTTCTTCTACTTCAGCTCGTGGCAGACATGCATGCCAATTCTGCCGCTGAAGTGTACCGTGTACAATGACATTGAGCCTTTTATTGCGATAGCAATTATATGGACACTCCAGGCGCATTTCTGCTGTCGGCGTCGCCGTGAGGTTCCGTATAAAGTCCAAGTGCGATAAAACCGTTACTACGCGCCGTATGCTATATGTGCGAGTGAAAGCGTTCGAAGGTGAGCCGACGATCTCGGCTGAATCTCGCGCACGGAACGAACGAAAGCGCGGAGGAAGCGCGCCGCCTTCCGTCGCATGCAAGGCTTGGAGGACGGGTAGAAAGAGGGGGCGCGTTATAGTCCGGGCAGCCCGGGCTGCCGCGCGTGCCCGGCCGCGCCGCGGTATCTAGAAAGCCATCTGCGACGGGTACAGTTTCCACGCTGCGCAGTATTTTCGCAACTTAGTTCGCGTTGATGCGAGCGGCTACACGAAGGTCAATTCGCTCGCTGCTGCTGCCGCGTTTGCTCACTGCAGCATTTTCACAGCGAGTTTCCGCGACCATTGAGTGACATGTGTTCATGTTTGCTTGTGAGAGCGTGACACCACGCTTGTTAATTTAGTTAGTGTGTCTATGATTACAAGCTTATACGGCCGATGAAACTGCTATCCTTCGCTGTCCACTAATTTGCTGTCGCAATGGATGCGTCGTCTTTCGGGCGAAACTGCGACCTTTTCCAAAGCTGGCAAAACCATGTTATCGCAAATACAGGATGCATGCAATTCATGCCTGTGCTTGCACCTTAAAAGCTTCAGCGTTTTTAATCTATATAAGCTGAAATTGGAACAAGGCTGTTCAGAAAGACAATCGGCGTAATAGATGGCTATGAACTAAACATTACTCGCACCATTTGTTCTTTGTTAAGAACCATAAGAAATATTTGGGGTTAAAGATGGATCATAGCAGTGCTGGGTCGACACTGCATATTAATGTAACACTAAAAGTCTACCGCAGCGTTAGACACCAATGAAATGCACAAAACGTGGTATCGTTTTAAAAACGGCGATTCTACGTTCCTGAATTATGCAAGAACTCTTCCTTTCGAGAGCAACGAAATTTCTTTCCATATTTGGCATTAATCGTGTGCGCAACCCAAAACTAACATGTCTCGTGTAAAATGTAATCGCTCGCCCAAAACGTCGCAAACCTGACACTGACTTGTTTTATCCATGCACTGAAGCGACCAAATTAATTGCGCACAATCACATGGAAGAAGTATTCAAGCTATTAAACTGGGAAGGCTTAGGAGTGAGTATCAATGGCGAATACCTCGGCAACCTTCGATTTGCACATAACACTGTCACGTTCAGCAACACTGGGGACGGGTTACAACAAATGATTGAAGACCTCAACAGAAAGAGTGTACGAGTGGAGTCGAAGATTAATACGCAGAAACGAAAGATAATGATCAATAGCCGGGAAAGGGAACAATAGTCTGTGAAGGAGTACGTTTGTCTAGGTGAATTACTCACAGGGGACCCTGATCATGAGAAGGAAATTTACAGAAGAATAGAAATGGGTTGGAGCGCGTACGGCATACATTGTGAGATCCTGACTGGAAGCTTACCATTATCATTGAAAAGAAAGGTGCACAATCAGTGCATTTTAGCGGTGCTAACATATGGGGCAGAAACTTGGAGACTGACAAAGAAGCTTGAGAGCAAGTTAAGGACCGCGCAATGAGCGATGGAATGAAGAATTATAGGCGTAATGCTAAGAGACAGGAAGAGAGCGGTGTGGATTAGAGAGCAAACGGGGACCGTCGATATTCTAATTGACATAAAGAGAGAAAAAAATGTAATGCGTGGGTTACATAACCGGTGGGCCATTACGGTTACAGAAAGGGTGCCAAGAGAAGAACGCGCATTTGGGGACGGCAGAAGATTAGGTGGAGCCATGAAAATAGGAAATTCGCAGGTGCTAGTTGGATCGTTTGGCGCAGGCCTGGGGTAATTGGAGATCGCAGGGAGAACGAATTTTTCTTCTTCAACTGCGAAGGTTTTCCTTCGAGAAACCCGTATGGGTTTCCTTTGTAGCAGTTGCTACGATTAGGTGGATGTCTCATTTTCCCTTTATCAATTACTTCTCTCCACCTTGCGAGTTTCCGCAGAACTATTACGTAAAACTTGCCTTCGTTTCCAGTTCTTGATAACTTTGATTTCGCCCTGCCATCTGCAAGCCGTCTGGTTAGCTCAGATGGTAGAGCAAACGCCTCAGAAATGCGGTGGTCCAGGGCTGCTCAGGTCCCAGACCAGGACGAATTTTTCTTCAACTGTGAGGCTCTTCTTTCGATGAAGCCGTATGGGTTTCCTTTGTAGCAATGATGCTACGATGGGGTGCGTGCTACGATTGGGTGGATTGGGCGGATGCTACGATCGGGTGGCATTCCGTAACCTCATTGTAGGACGGTGCGTGCACTGAAGGACTTTACCATTGCACGCCGCTGCCCATGAGTCAGAAAACTCCGTGCCCAATATTTTTAAACATATTCCTTTTATTTTACGCCTCTTTCCTTCTGTCTTTCTCTTCCCAGTTCTCTTCCTTACGCAGAGTAGCATGTCAGTGATGACTATACGCCGCCTAAAATCTATGCCTTTCATTAAAGGGCCTATCTCTCTCTCTCTCTCTCTCTCTCTCTCTCTCTCTTGGTGATTGTACAATACGCGACATCGGCCGTTTTACATGGCGTGGCCAACCTGTTACCGCTGTCACGGCCGAAAAAGAGAGAAAGGGTGTGGCGTTGCCCATCTCTTGTAGCGGCGCATACGTAAGTACTGCTTCCGGCAACACTCGCTCTAGTGCCATTGAGTGCATAATGCAATGCTAGGCCACGTTCACATTGACAGAACGTTGTTTTCAGCACGGCGTGGTATGCTATTATGTAAAAGACCAAATATGGCGCGCAGGGTGGTGTATTCAGGTGGCAGCGGCGTATTCAAGTTAGGGTCTGACAAATGACTTGTATGGGAGCCATTTGGGCGTATGCGGAGCATGAGTAAGGTGCTGTTTCAGGAACCCTAAGGCCTTCTTTGCTGACGAGATTGCGTTAGTCGCGCATTCCAGGAAATGTCGTTGAACAGTATTATTCCAAAATACTTGTACGTTAGAACTGTTTCTACTTGGGCGGCTTCAATCGCTAATGTGAGAAAAGAGAGTTGCTGTGGTCAGAAAAGAAAACAAGTTTCCACGTGTTGGGGTTCAGGGCCCAACTTAATGAGCCAGTCTTGCTTTTTATTAAAGTCATCCTAGCGAGGTCAGACAACTTGGTCATCGTACGATGTATGGCACAGTCATCGGCGAACATGCAAAAAGGACAAGATACATGTAGCTAAAGATTGTTAGTATATGAGGAAGCGAGGCGGTCCCAAGACTGGCCCCTGGGAGATGTCAAAAATGACAGGTGAGTGCCAGACGAATCGGTGAAATTTGCTGATCTATTTTTAATTACACCAGGCGGAAGATGCCATGTAGGAGACTTTCGATCCCACACTTGCCGAAAACAAGCAGCGAACGTTCTTACGTACTCCGGTGCGTTCGACAACAGGGAGGGCATACAGAAAGCAAAAATCACTTTCTACCTAGCTCAAACGACATACGTATTAATTTTCAATTCCGAACAGGTCCAAACCAAAGACGGCAGGCAACGAACAAGAGGATCTAAGGAAAGGAAAAGGATTGGTGCAGAGAAGGGAGAAAGTTAAAGAAGGGTCTGGAATTCAGCATGTGGGCGTAATTTTCAGGGCGACTGTGTTCGAAATTTTCCTACATGTTTTCCTGCCACCTCCTCGACTACCGCTATGGGGGAGACGTTTCACTCCCCAGTCCTTGGCACTCTTCTGAGTTGACAGGAAGAGGGAAATATTTAAAGAACGGGAACAGTAAAGAAAAAAGGTATGATAATTAGGGAATGCTTCTGGTGACGTCACACCTGATACAGTAATTCCCTTGGCTATCGTTGTGACAGTGGCCTCTCTTCCCGCAATTAGTGGCTCCTCGGTACGGTCCCAGTTTATGAGGGATAGAAGGGAAAGAAATGAAGCAACAAAGCGAAAACATTGGGGAATTGAGGAAAGTATTCGATCCATGACTTTGCTCCGACGTTTCACACGTGCAATATCTCGTCAACTTCTTTGTCACAGCCGTCATTGCTCACCGCCAGTCGCGCTTAGGCGCGGCTTTGTGTTAAAATGGGAGAGAAGGGAGTGGGTAAGCGAGATCAACAAGAGATGATGATTTGGGAGTTGCGAAAAAAACCTTTGTTGGCAGCGTGTAAACGGCCAGCGGACCGTTTCACTCCCTCTGCCTGCTCTGCTCGCAATCATTCGGCGCTTGAGACTGCCCTGGCTTCAAAGAGAGTGAGGATGGGCCTGGGGGAATAGGGAAAAGGTTGGCACACGCACCCGCTAACGCGAGCTGAGTTCGCTCGCTCGACGGAACTCTAAACAGGGCCGCCAACAACAGCCAGCCCTATAGTGCAGGAGAAGCAGCAAGGAGTACGCGCTGACGGCGTCTGCGGCAGCCTATAGCCGGCTCCGATATTAGATCAATATCGTCAATCGCAGGTAAATATTAGTTTTCCCGAGGCGTCTTCTTCGAAACCCCGTCGCTCCCTCTCCCCCTTCTTCGTTTCGTCGCCGTCGCTTTGTACAAGACGTCAGCGAGGAAGTAGAGGGGGAAGGAAAGAAGAAGACCTCGAGGAAGAGATAGCGCGTCGCCGCCTGTGCTCGAAGCCGCCGCCGTCTCCTCGGTTCTGTCGTCGTCGCCGCGGCGGGACCGTTCCGCTGTGAAAAAGTCAACACGGCCCCCGGGGCAAACACACGGTGCGGACCGTATAAAGGGAGAAGCCAGACCCAGGGCTCGGCCCCCTTTTCGTACACGCGGCGGCGCCGACGGAGGAACTCTCGCGTGCAGCTCGTTCGCGGATCTCTTCGGCTCACCGTACGCGCTCCGTGGATGTGCCGGCTGGTGGGCGACTGCGGCGTATACTGCGGGTGTGGTTCGTCGTCGCTGCGAGCAGCTGGGTGCGTGTTTTTCTGGCTGCCCCAAGAAGCCTCGCGAAACTTGTCGCGACCCCGGTCGAGGTGCGAGACTTCTTGACGTGTCCCCTTGTGTTCAACCCGGAGTGCACATTGTGGTGATAAAAAAAAACAGTGTTCACTCCGTCTTGCTCCGTGGCATCGCCAGATTTCTCCGCAGTGCTGTCATTTCTGAGTTTCGCTCTCTTGATTTCTAACTACGTTGTGCGTGGGGCTGCAATGCGTCTTGGCGAACAAGATAAACTATGAGCGGCCTGTCTAAGGGGGTGGACCAGGGACACTGACGATAGTTGATATAGGTTTCAGTTTAAGTTATTGCGCTTTGGAAGTGTTGGCAGCGAGTATGAAATTGTCGCCAGCTTCTCCGGGACTATAAATTGTTGGCCGTGTGGTGAATATGGTACAACTGAAGGGCATTATAACACTTTAATGTGTTCCGTGTATTACGAACATCGGCAAATGTTGGAAACAGTCCGTCCGGGAAATGCGCAAGCTTCACGAATGAGTCGCCATTCTACGAGTGGGAACATATTTTTCGCAAGTCAGCGCGCAGATACGTCCACGTTGACCGTCGACGACTCAAGTTGTGGGCGGTTATCTAAAGTTCGTTTTAAGCTGCCTTCTGTGCAGGTGAAATGTTAAGCGCGAAGCTACGTTACAGGCATCAGTGTTGAGTTCGTCTGGCGTGCGCGATTGGTTACGTGTGTGTGCTACCCGTGAGTGGTAACTCGGTGAGCCTGCAGTGAAATTGACTTCCCTTTCTATTCTCTTGGGGTTTGTGCTCGCAATGGCTTCTGCGGAATATTTTCAACGTTACCTTTTCTTCATCCGCGTGTGTGTTCCAATTATTGTGCATACCAGTAGCAGTGCTGGAATAATGGCGGCTGCACCACTCGCACATACGAATATGTGAGGCACGTTTTCGGTGTCTCGGTTAGTTAAATGAGCTTCCCTGGTTGCACCTTGCACCGTGAATCATGAGGCCCATTGGAGGGCGACGGATTAATTTCGGTCCCCTAGGGTTCTGTAAGGGGTGCCGTACAATCTAATCGGACGAGTTTTTTTCGCATTCCCTCCGCGTTAGAATGCGGTCGGTAACCGAACCCGCGACTTCGTGTACTACAGCCACAGAACGTCACAGCCGTTGAATCACAGCGGACGGCTAGGTGACTGGCTGACGTGCTAACAACTCCTCCAATATATTTGTGAGTGCAGAACGATAAAATATAGGGCATTAGCTTGCATCATTTCGGCTGCGTTTGTGACTATACAGGGTGTTTTTTTTTCTTTAGCTGCGCCAAATCTTTAAAATAAGAAAAATATAAATCACGGTAACGTTATAATGTTGCCATTAGAATGTACGGATAGGCAGCCTCTAGATACAGAGCAATTGCCGCACTTACGTGCGTAATTGACGAAGTTACGGTAATGAACGTTCTAATTATCAACAATAGATGGCTACAGCAAATGAGTACTTTGGGGCCCGTCCTCGACGCTACCTATGCCAACGATTAAATTGTGAACAGCGGATTTCATGTGGGAGCTACGCGAACAATTAATTCGTCTTGGAGGGCTCTTTGAAACCGAAACTGGCTGGAAAAAGAGCGTCTGCGTGGTCGATGTCGTCGCCCCCCTGCCTTCCCTCACGTCTCCGAGGTCACCGCCGGTCCGGCCCCGCGAGCAGCTTGCGTTGTCTCCTTGCTGTGTGCGGCGTTGGCCTAGCGCTTCAATGCCGGCTGGCCGCCAAATTTACTTCGTCATTCCGTCGGGCCCCTGAAACGGCATTTCTTCGGTGGAAGTGGACACGTGGCGCCCAACGGAATGACGAAGTAAATTTGGCGGCCCGCCGGCATTGAAGCGCTAGGCCAACGCCGCACACAGCAAGGAGACAACGCAAGCTGCTCGCGGGGCCGGACCGGCGGTGACCTCGGAGACGTGAGGGAAGGCAGGGCGGCGGCGACATCGACCACGGAGACGCTCTTTTTCCAGTCAGTTTCGGTTTCAAGGAACCTGCCAAGGCGAACTAATTGTTCGCGTAGCTCCCACATGAAATCCGCTGTTCAATATTTAATCGTTGGCATAGGTAGCGTCGAGGACGGGCTTCAGAGTACTCATTTGCTGTAGCCATCTATTGTTGATAATTCGAAAGTTAATTGCCGTAACTTCGTTAACTACGCACGTAAGTGCGGCAATTGCTCTGTATCTAGAGGCTGCCTATCCGTACATTCTAATGGCAACATAACGTTACCGTGATTTATATTTTTCTAATTTTAATAATTTGGGGCAGCTAAAGAAGAAACACCCTGTGTACACACACGCGCATATCCACTGTAGACGCGCACATTATACAATGGGCTTATATATCTGCAATCTGTGCTACTGCTCTCTACCTGCTTGTACTAATCTTATGCGGCGTCTATAGTTTTCGTTCGTTAGTATTCCATCATGTGTTTGCGTGACAACTCCGAGGAAGCGCGTGCAAATGTATGCACAATGTAGAACAACTCAGCAGCCCTAGCTTACACTTAGGTCTGTTTCAAGACCATAAGTGCCTATGAAAGGTGGCACATTAATGTACTCTGCACTGTTTCACTAGTTTCTTGAGCTTTTGACAGAAAAACGAAATAACAGTAAAAAAGTCGTCTGTCTTGAGCGGGAATGATTTACTCGTTGTTCACGATCCTTCATGTTCAGTTCCACTGTACACGCGAACTTAGCTTGGGATAGTGCGCTTTGCCTTACATTTCGCAATATCTGGTTTCACAGGACTGTACTGAAACGTGGAATTTCGCTGATTGGCGATGCCGTCTGCAGGTAAGTGCCAC